>NC_047108.1:121017083-121222083 GCF_902500255.1 Thalassophryne amazonica
CTCTATCCGGAGGGCCAAAACCTGGGCTCTGGTCCTGTGGCCAGAGAGTCTTATTGGCTATTGCGGATTGAGGTTTATGGAGTATATGTGCACAGTGACTCCCGCTAGCCTCCGTCACACAGACATGGAGACAGAAAAAAGACAAGTGAAAAGCTGCAAAGTGCAACAAAATAAAATAAAAGGACAAGACTTATTTCATGTCCTTCAACTGCTACTGTTTTGACAGTCATGCTACTTAAAGCCCCTTTACACGGGATGGTCTGCTGAGCGTCTCTTGTGTGTCCCAAAAATGGCCAGGATGCACAAGGGATGCAGAAGCAGTAAAACACACATTCCTGTGTAAATGCTCCAGCGTCCTTTGGGGATTGTTTTTGAGTTCTAAAATTAAATTTTGGGTCAGTTTATTGGCGTTATGTGAGTGACCTATTGCGTCCACTGAGCTTCTGTTGTGCTATCATCGGCAACTTTCAGCTATCTTGTTGATCTTTCTGCTTCTACTGCAGTGGTGGGCACAGTTCCACTAATCTCTAACCACTAATTATCAAAGCTAATGTTTTCATTAGGGGATTAGCTTTCCAGATAATTTTGAAAACCATCAGCGGACCAATTAGCTTCCGATAAATTTAGTTCCGATAACTTTTAGGCCACTAACATATTTTTGCAGGCATAGCGAATAAAGCTTAACAGTTAAAAACATTTGTAAAGTCTGAAATCAAAGATTTTATTGCCTGTCTGTCACAAGTTTTGTAGCAGGCAGACAGCCATGAATGGTAGAGCTCAATCCTGTACAGGCAGAGGAGCTCTGACTACAGGAAAGAAAAGGAAGAGGGAGGGAAGGAAAAAAAAAGACAATTTCTCGTCACACCATACAGACCTGCCCGTCATTTCACTGGAGTCTTGCACAGGCAGACAATTTTGATTTATGGTTATAACTTTAAACAAACTAATTCTGGACAAGTTAGTGAAATTAACATCACGTCTGTCATTTTACGAAGTGAAAATATCAGCTATATGTTTTTTTTTTAAAGTAATGCACTAATTTTGAAGGTTTTAGCCCAGTTACTGAAACATGTAGTGGGTTTTAAAAATAAATCTGTATTTGTAAATATGTCTTTTTTTCATTTGTAAAAAAAGGCAAGTGTGCCACACATGCGCTAAAAGTGATGAAGGACTTAACAGAATTTTCAGTTTTCAAAATGCCATTGCCACTCTACCGTGACTGACTGTCAACCCCTCCGCCCGTATTTTAACCTGTTAAAATACCTCTTAAAATAGGTCAAGGTTAGCCATCTTTGACAGTGCCTGGGGACAGTGCCTCTGGATTGGCAGACCGGGTGGTGGTCCCTCTGTTTAAGAAGGGGGACCGGAGGGTGTGTTCCAACTACAGGGGGATCACACTCGTCAGACTCCCCGGTAAGGTCTATTCCAGAGTACTGGAGAGGAGAATTCGACCGACAGTCGAACCTCGGATTCAGGAAGAGCAGTGTGGTTTTCATCCTGGTCGCGGCACACTGGACCAGCTCTACACGCTCCATCGAGTGCTCGAGGGTTCATGGGAGTTCGCCCAACCAGTCCACATGTGCTTTGTGGATCTGGAGAAGGCGTTCGACCGTGTTCCTCGGGGCACCCTGTGGTGGGTGCTCTGGGAGTACGGGGTCTGGAGTCCTTTGCTAAGGGCTATCTGGTCCCTGTACGACCGCAGCAGGAGCTTGGTTCACATTGCCGGTAGTAAGTCAAACCTGTTTCCAGTGCACATTGGCCTCCGCCAGGGCTGCCCTTTGTCACCGGTTCTGTTCATTATCTTTACGGACAGAATTTCTAGGTGCAGCAAGGGTGTAGACGGGGTCTGGTTTGGAAACCACAGAATCTCGTCTCTGCTGTTTGCGGACGATGTGGTTCTGTTGGCTTCGTCAAATCAGGACCTTCAGCGTGCACTGGGGCGGTCTGCAGCCGAGTGTGAAGCGTCCAGGATGAAAATCAGCACCTCCAAATCCAAGGCCATGGTTCTCGACCGGAAAAAGATGCCTTGCCCTGGGTCTGGGTGGCTTCGCTTGAGCTGCTGCCCCTGTGACCCGACTCCGGGTAAAGTGGAAGAAAATGGATGGATGGATGGATGGATAGCCATCTTTGAAGTTGTCCAAGGTCTGTGTCCCAAGAATGTTTCCTGTGAATTTGAATAACCGGGGAGTAATGGGGCAGAGTAGTCTTGTTTAAACCCCTGCGTGATATTTTGGAATTTGACCACTTCCAGAGACAGCCTTCCATTGCGCAACACAAACACAGCATTACTTCACACGGAAAAATGGTGTACTGTTTTTTCGGTTCCCAGCGGAGAAGGGAAGACGAGGCAAATGGAAGAGGTCATGTCGGTAAGTTTAGCCTACACACATTGACAGAGTAGCTGTGGTCTCTCACGTGCACAACTGCCTCGACAAGTTTGAGCTCCGGGTCATGAACAACTCGCAACACATGTCCACTTTCCCACCATATCGTCACTTTTTCTCTGCATTTTCACTTTGTTTGCCATGTAATTTGCCCAAAAACTCAGAGAAAGTGCTATGTTTCTGATGGGGACAAAAGAGGGTTGTCCCCGGATGTAGGATTAACGCGTCATGTTTTAACCCTTTAGTGCCCACCCTCAAACGAGACTGCGCTGCCCAATAGGACTGGACTTATGCTGAGCACAGACAGATGGATGGAAGGATGGACAGACAGACGGACGGACGGAAATCCTTCACGATACTCGATGGCCATATTTTGATGGCCTCGGGTAAAAATCCATATGTAAATCATACCGGAGACACACTTAATTATGACACACCTTTTTTTCAATTATCGGCTCTTTAATTTGGAATTTTTGTGCATCGTTTTTGTACTTTTTATTATTGCTATTTATTCTTTTATTATTTGAGTTTATTCAGTTTAGTGCTTTGATTCCTGTGAAAGTTTTACATAAGTAGTCATTCTAATTAATAGTAATTGTAATTATCATTATATATAACAAATGTGTGCTTTCTTTTGGTATCCAAGTCACACTGGCGCATAAGTCGCAGCGCCTTTCAACTAATGAAATTAATGTCACTTATACTCCAGAAAATACAGTACTTCGGTAGCCAAGGCTGGTACCCATCTGCAGCTGGTTGGACTGGGAAAATACAGATAAAGTGTCTTGTTCAAGGACAAAGACAGGTAAGAATTGAACCCAGGCCTACATATTGGTAGCCCAACTCCTTATCCCTGAACCAGCCACTGTGTAGGCACCACTCACCTAAAAAAAAAAAAAAAAAACAGTAGCTGCAGTGGGTGAGAATGTGATGTGGACAGTCTCTACTTATGTGCTACATGTGTGAAACACACTCGACGACACACCCGCCGAGGATCAAACTCTGGTTATTGGCGACTCTGTTTTGAGAAATGTGAAGTTAGCGACACCAGCAACCATTGTCAATTGTCTTCCGGGGGCCAGAGCAGGCGACACTGAAGGAAATTTGAAACTGCTGGCTAAGGCTAAGCGTAAATTTGGTAAGATTGTAATTCACGTCGGCAGTAATGACACCCGGTTACGCCAATCGGAGGTCACTAAAATTAACATTAAATCGGTGTGTAACTTTGCAAAAACAATGTCGGACTCTGTAGTTTTCTCTGGGCCCCTCCCCAATCGGACCGGGAGTGACATGTTTAGCCGCATGTTCTCCTTGAATTGCTGGCTGTCTGAGTGGTGTCCAAAAAATGAGGTGGGCTTCATTGATAATTGGCAAAGCTTCTGGGGAAAACCTGGTCTTGTTAGGAGAGACGGCATCCATCCCACTTTGGATGGAGCAGCTCTCATTTCTAGAAATCTGGCCAATTTTCTTAAATCCTCCAAACCGTGACTATCCAGGGTTGGGACCAGGAAGCAGAGTTGTAGTCTTACACACCTCTCTGCAGCTTCTCTCCCCCTGCCATCCCCTCGTTGCCCCATCCCCGTAGAGACGGTGCCTGCTCCAAGACCACCAATAACCAGCAAAAATCTATTTAAGCATAAAAATTCAAAAAGAAAAAATAATATAGCACCTTCAACTGCACCACAGACTAAAACAGTTAAATGTGGTCTATTAAACATTAGGTCTCTCTCTTCTAAGTCCCTGTTGGTAAATTATATAATAATTGATCAACATATTGATTTATTCTGCCTTACAGAAACCTGGTTACAGCAGGATGAATATGTTAGTTTAAATGAGTCAACACCCCCGAGTCACACTAACTGCCAGAATGCTCGTAGCACGGGCCGAGGCGGAGGATTAGCAGCAATCTTCCATTCCAGCTTATTAATTAATCAAAAACCCAGACAGAGCTTTAATTCATTTGAAAGCTTGACTCTTAGTCTTGTCCATCCAAATTGGAAGTCCCAAAAACCAGTTTTATTTGTTATTATCTATCGTCCACCTGGTCGTTACTGTGAGTTTCTCTGTGAATTTTCAGACCTTTTGTCTGACTTAGTGCTTAGCTCAGATAAGATAATTATAGTGGGCGATTTTAACATCCACACAGATGCTGAGAATGACAGCCTCAACACTGCATTTAATCTATTATTAGACTCTATTGGCTTTGCTCAAAAAGTAAATGAGTCCACCCACCACTTTAATCATATCTTAGATCTTATTCTGACTTATGGTATGTAAATAGAAGACTTAACAGTATTCCCTGAAAACTCCCTTCTGTCTGATCATTTCTTAATAACATTTACATTTACTCTGATGGACTACCCAGCAGTGGGGAATAAGTTTCATTACACTAGAAGTCTTTCAGAAAGCGCTGTAACTAGGTTTAAGGATATGATTCCTTCTTTATGTTCTCTAATGCCATATACCAACACAGTGCAGAGTAGCTACCTAAACTCTGTAAGTGAGATAGAGTATCTCGTCAATAGTTTTACATCCTCATTGAAGACAACTTTGGATGCTGTAGCTCCTCTGAAAAAGAGAGCTTTAAATCAGAAGTGCCTGACTCCGTGGTATAACTCACAAACTCGTAGCTTAAAGCAGATAACCCGTAAGTTGGAGAGGAAATGGCGTCTCACTAATTTAGAAGATCTTCACTTAGCCTGGAAAAAGAGTCTGTTGCTCTATAAAAAAAAGCCCTCCGTAAAGCTAGGACATCTTTCTACTCATCACTAATTGAAGAAAATAAGAACAACCCCAGGTTTCTTTTCAGCACTGTAGCCAGGCTGACAAAGAGTCAGAGCTCTATTGAGCTGAGTATTCCATTAACTTTAACTAGTAATGACTTAATGACTTTCTTTGCTAACAAAATTTTAACTATTAGAGAAAAAATTACTCATAACCATCCCAAAGACGTATCGTTATCTTTGGCTGCTTTCAGTGATGCCGGTATTTGGTTAGACTCTTTCTCTCCGATTGTTCTGTCTGACTTATTTTCATTAGTTACTTCATCCAAACCATCAACATGTTTATTAGACCCCATTCCTACCAGGCTGCTCAAGGAAGCCCTACCATTATTTAATGCTTCGATCTTAAATATGATCAATCTATCTTTGTTAGTTGGCTATGTACCACAGGCTTTTAAGGTGGCAGTAATTAAACCATTACTTAAAAAGCCATCACTTGACCCAGCTATCTTAGCTAATTATAGGCCAATCTCCAACCTTCCTTTTTTCTCAAAAATTCTTGAAAGGGTAGTTGTAAAACAGCTAACTGATCATCTGCAGAGGAATGGTCTATTTGAAGAGTTTCAGTCAGGTTTTAGAATTCATCATAGTACAGAAACAGCATTAGTGAAGGTTACAAATGATCTTCTTATGGCCTCGGACAGTGGACTCATCTCTGTGCTTGTTCTGTTAGACCTCAGTGCTGCTTTTGATACTGTTGACCATAAACATTTATTACAGAGATTAGAGCATGCCATAGGTATTAAAGGCACTGCGCTGCGGTGGTTTGAATCATATTTGTCTAATAGATTACAATTTGTTCACGTAAATGGGGAATCTTCTTCACAGACTAAAGTTAATTATGGAGTTCCACAAGGTTCTGTGCTAGGACCAATTTTATTCACTTTATACATGTTTCCCTTAGGTAGTATTATTAGACGGTATTGCTTAAATTTTCATTGTTACGCAGATGATACCCAGCTTTATCTATCCATGAAGCCAGAGGACACACACCAATTAGCTAAACTGCAGGATTGTCTTACAGACATAAAGACATGGATGACCTCTAATTTCCTGCTTTTAAACTCAGATAAAACTGAAGTTATTGTACTTGGCCCCACAAATCTTACAAACATGGTGTCTAACCAGATCCTTACTCTGGATGGCATTACCCTGACCTCTAGTAATACTGTGAGAAATCTTGGAGTCATTTTTGATCAGGATATGTCATTCAAAGCGCATATTAAACAAATATGTAGGACTGCTTTTTTGCATTTACGCAATATCTCTAAAATCAGAAAGGTCTTGTCTCAGAGTGATGCTGAAAAACTAATTCATGCATTTATTTCCTCTAGGCTGGACTATTGTAATTCATTATTATCAGGTTGTCCTAAAAGTTCCCTAAAAAGCCTTCAGTTAATTCAAAATGCTGCAGCTAGAGTACTGACGGGGACTAGAAGGAGAGAGCATATCTCACCCATATTGGCCTCTCTTCATTGGCTTCCTGTTAATTCTAGAATAGAATTTAAAATTCTTCTTCTTACTTATAAGGTTTTGAATAATCAGGTCCCATCTTATCTTAGGGACCTCATAGTACCATATCACCCAATAGAGCGCTTCGCTCTCAGACTGCAGGCTTACTTGTAGTTCCTAGGGTTTGTAAGAGTAGAATGGGAGGCAGAGCCTTCAGCTTTCAGGCTCCTCTCCTGTGGAACCAGCTCCCAATTCAGATCAGGGAGACAGACACCCTCTCTACTTTTAAGATTAGGCTTAAAACTTTCCTTTTTGCTAAAGCTTATAGTTAGGGCTGGATCAGGTGACCCTGAACCATCCCTTAGTTATGCTGCTATAGACGTAGACTGCTGGGGGGTTCCCATGATGCACTGTTTCTTTCTCTTTTTGCTCTGTATGCACCACTCTGCATTTAATCATTAGTGATCGATCTCTGCTCCCCTCCACAGCATGTCTTTTTCCTGGTTCTCTCCCTCAGCCCCAACCAGTCCCAGCAGAAGACTGCCCCTCCCTGAGCCTGGTTCTGCTGGAGGTTTCTTCCTGTTAAAAGGGAGTTTTTCCTTCCCACTGTAGCCAAGTGCTTGCTCACAGGGGGTCGTTTTGACCGTTGGGGTTTTACATAATTATTGTATGGCCTTGCCTTACAATATAAAGTGCCTTGGGGCAACTGTTTGTTGTGATTTGGCGCTATATAAAAAAATTGATTGATTGATTGATTGAAACCCTGGACAATATCCAGAGAAAACCACTCAAGACACAACATCGAGTCACATCAATTTGTTAGTCAGGGATGCCCTGCAGCGACTACTTGCGGCTAAAATAAACAAATGTCAAAGTCAAACTGAACAGCCAGGTGCTGTTACATCTGAAGTCAGAATGGACCTTGAAGAAAGTCTTTGGGTCCCAAATAGTCCATTTTATACATCACATTTCTTGCAATATCATGTTGCTGCGCTTTCAAATTTGCAGTAAACAATAACATATTATTTTTACAGGTTGTAAACTTACTTTTACTTGAAGCGTTCATATTATACGGACTGTTTTATCTCAGTCTTAATTCTATCCATGTTTGCTGAAATATTGAGATGTTTTGAATAAAAGTGTCTGCCAACAACATAAATGCAAATACCAATACTGTGCATCTGGAAAGTATTCACAGTGCTTCAATTTTTTCACATTTTATGTTACAGCCTTACCAAATACCTACCAAAATGGATGAAATTCATTTTTTTCCTCAAAGTTCTACACACAATACCCCATAATGACAATGGGACTTATTTATTTATTTGCATTTTGCAAATTTATGAAAAAAACAAAAAAAACAACTAAGAAATCACATGTCTATAAGTCAATCAATCAATTTTTTTATATAGCGCCAAATCACAACAAACAGTTGCCCCAAGGCGCTTTATATTGTAAGGCAAGGCCATACAATAATTATGTAAAACCCCAACGGTCAAAACAACCCCCTGTGAGCAAGCACTTGGCTACAGTGGGAAGGAAAAACTCCCTTTTAACAGGAAGAAACCTCCAGCAGAACCAGGCTCAGGGAGGGGCAGTCTTCTGCTGGGACTGGTTGGGGCTGAGGGAGAGAACCAGGAAAAAGACATGCTGTGGAGGGGAGCAGAGATCGATCACTAATGATTAAATGCAGAGTGGTGCATACAGAGCAAAAAGAGAAAGAAACAGAGCATCATGGGAACCCCCCAGCAGTCTACGTCTATAGCAGCATAACTAAGGGATGGTTCAGGGTCACCTAGGAACTACAAGTAAGCCTGCAGTCTGAGAGCGAAGCGCTCTATTGGGGTGATATGGTACTACGAGGTCCCTAAGATAAGATGGGACCTGATTATTCAAAACCTTATAAGTAAGAAGAAGAATTTTAAATTCTATTCTAGAATTAACAGGAAGCCAATGAAGAGAGGCCAATATGGGTGAGATATGCTCTCTCCTTCTAGTCCCCGTCAGTACTCTAGCTGCAGCATTTTGAATTAACTGAAGGCTTTTTAGGGAACTTTTAGGACAACCTGATAATAATGAAATACAATAGTCCAGCCTAGAGGAAATAAATGCATGAATTAGTTTTTCAGCATCACTCTGTGACAAGACCCCTCTGATCCCAGAGATATTGCGTAAATGCAAAAAAGCAGTCCTACATATTTGTTTAATATGCGCTTTGAATGACATATCCTGATCAAAAATGACTCCAAGATTTCTCACAGTATTACTAGAGGTCAGGTTAATGCCATCCACAGTAAGGATCTGGTTAGACACCATGTTTCTAAGATTTGTGGGGCCAAGTACAATAACTTCAGTTTTATCTGAGTTTAAAAGCAGGAAATTAGAGGTCATCCATGTCTTTATGTCTGTAAGACAATCCTGCAGTTTAGCTAATTGGTGTGTGTCCTCTGGCTTCATGGATAGATAAAGCTGGGTATCATCTGCGTAACAATGAAAATTTAAGCAATACCGTCTAATAATACTGCCTAAGGGAAGCATGTATAAAGTGAATAAAATTGGTCCTAGCACAGAACCTTGTGGAACTCCATAATTAACTTTAGTCTGTGAAGAAGATTCCCCATTTACATGAACAAATTGTAATCTATTAGACAAATATGATTCAAACCACCGCAGCGCAGTGCCTTTAATACCTATGGCATGCTCTAATATCTGTAATAAAATTTTATGGTCAACAGTATCAAAAGCAGCACTGAGGTCTAACAGAACAAGCACAGAGATGAGTCCACTGTCCGAGGCCATAAGATCATTTGTAACCTTCACTAATGCTGTTTCTGTACTATGATGAATTCTAAAACCTGACTGAAACTCTTCAAATAGACCATTCCTCTGCAGATGATCAGTTAGCTGTTTTACAACTACCCTTTCAAGAATTTTTGAGAAAAAAGGAAGGTTGGAGATTGGCCTATAATTAGCTAAGATAGCTGGGTCAAGTGATGGCTTTTTAAGTAATGGTTTAATTACTGCCACCTTAAAAGCCTGTGGTACATAGCCAACTAACAAAGATAGATTGATCATATTTAAGATCGAAGCATTAAATAATGGTAGGACTTCCTTGAGCAGCCTGGTAGGAATGGGGTCTAATAAACATGTTGATGGTTTGGATGAAGTAACTAATGAAAATAACTCAGACAGAACAATGGGAGAGAAAGAGTCTAACCAAATACAGGCATCACTGAAAGCAGCCAAAGATAACGATACGTCTTTGGGATGGTTATGAGTAATTTTTTCTCTAATAGTTAAAATTTTGTTAGCAAAGAAAGTCATGAAGTCATTACTAGTTAAAGTTAATGGAATACTCAGCTCAATAGAGCTCTGACTCTTTGTCAGCCTGGCTACAGTGCTGAAAAGAAACCTGGGGTTGTTATTTTCTTCAATTAGTGATGAGTAGAAAGATGTCCTAGCTTTACGGAGGGCTTTTTTATAGAGCAACAGACTCTTTTTCCAGGCTAAGTGAAGATCTTCTAAATTAGTGAGACACCATTTCCTCTCCAACTTACGGGTTATCTGCTTTAAGCTACGAGTTTGTGAGTTATACCACGGAGTCAGGCACTTCTGATTTAAAGCTCTCTTTTTTAGAGGAGCTACAGCATCCAAAGTTGTCTTCAATGAGGATGTAAAACTATTGACGAGATACTCTATCTCACTTACAGAGTTTAGGTAGCTACTCTGCACTGTGTTGGTATATGGCATTAGAGAACATAAAGAAGGAATCATATCCTTAAACCTAGTTACAGCGCTTTCTGAAAGACTTCTAGTGTAATGAAACTTATTCCCCACTGCTGGGTAGTCCATCAGAGTAAATGTAAATGTTATTAAGAAATGATCAGACAGAAGGGAGTTTTCAGGGAATACTGTTAAGTCTTCTATTTCCATACCATAAGTCAGAACAAGATCTAAGATATGATTAAAGTGGTGGGTGGACTCATTTACTTTTTGAGCAAAGCCAATAGAGTCTAATAATAGATTAAATGCAGTGTTGAGGCTGTCATTCTCAGCATCTGTGTGGATGTTAAAATCGCCCACTATAATTATCTTATCTGAGCTAAGTACTAAGTCAGACAAAAGGTCTGAAAATTCAGAGAAACTCACAGTAACGACCCGGTGGACGATAGATAATAACAAATAAAACTGGTTTTTGGGACTTCCAATTTGGATGGACAAGACTAAGAGTCAAGCTTTCAAATGAATTAAAGCTCTGTCTGGGTTTTTGATTAATTAATAAGCTGGAATGGAAGATTGCTGCTAATCCTCCGCCCCGGCCCGTGCTACGAGCATTCTGACAGTTAGTGTGACTCGGGGGTGTTGACTCATTTAAACTAACATATTCATCCTGCTGTAACCAGGTTTCTGTAAGGCAGAATAAATCAATATGTTGATCAATTATTATATCATTTACCAACAGGGACTTAGAAGAGAGAGACCTAATGTTTAATAGACCACATTTATGTTGTGAAAGTGTAGGAACACGGACCCACAACAGGGGGCGCAAATGAACGGACAATGGAGTAAGTCAAATAACAAAGCTTTACTGTTGTGAAACTCGCACAACAAACACAACAGATAACAATTTCGTGAATAAGCCGAATTCCAATGGTGTCGTGTGGGCAGGCTCGAAGGTAGGAGACGTCTGTCCAAGTCGAACCGGAACCACTCGATTTCCACCGCCACCGAACCCCGGGAATACTGGAGCCGCCAAGTCCCGAACTCCCAGGTGACCACTGCCTCCGCTTGTCGGATCTGGTACTGCTGGCGAGGAACAAAAACAGTCAGAGGTGGGTGCGCTGCACCCAGCAACACGGACGGTGGTAACACCACCTCCCCCTCTCGTCAAGTAAACACTGAAGTGCAGGAGTGTGAGTACTTATCCAATAGTGTCTCCTGCTGCTCTTCTCTCTCTCTGTATAAAGGCAAAAAGTATTCAAAGGTGATATAGTCGGCTGGATACGTTACCTCCTCGGTAGAAACGATATCTCGGCAATGAGGTGGAGATGCCGTCCTGCTGATATACCCCTCTGATGATTGCTGTCAGCTGTCTCAGGTGATGGGTGACAGCTGTCACCCTGGCTGCTCCTGTGAGGCGGCAGCGCCCTCTGGTGCCTGGAGCCCGCACTCCAGGCAGGGCGCCCTCTGGTGGTGGTGGGCCAGCAGTACCTCCTCTTCAGCGGCCCACACAACAATTTAACTGTTTTAGTCTGTGGTGCAGTTGAAGGTGCTATATTATTTTTTCTTTTTGAATTTTTATGCTTAAATAGATTTTTGCTGGTTATTGGTGGTCTGGGAGCAGGCACCGTCTCTACGGGGATGGGGTAATGAGGGGATGGCAGGGGGAGAGAAGCTGCAGAGAGGTGTGTAAGACTACAACTCTGCTTCCTGGTCCCAACCCTGGATAGTCACGGTTTGGAGGATTTAAGAAAATTGGCCAGATTTCTAGAAATGAGAGCTGCTCCATCCAAAGTGGGATGGATGCCGTCTCTCCTAACAAGACCAGGTTTTCCCCAGAAGCTTTGCCAATTATCTATGAAGCCCACCTCATTTTTTGGACACCACTCAGACAGCCAGCAATTCAAGGAGAACATGCGGCTAAACATGTCACTCCCGGTCTGATTGGGGAGGGGCCCAGAGAAAACTACAGAGTCCGACATTGTTTTTGCAAAGTTACACACCGATTTAATGTTAATTTTAGTGACCTCCGATTGGCGTAACCGGGTGTCATTACTGCCGACGTGAATTACAATCTTACCAAATTTACGCTTAGCCTTAGCCAGCAGTTTCAAATTTCCTTCAATGTCGCCTGCTCTGGCCCCCGGAAGACAATTGACTATGGTTGCTGGTGTCGCTAACTTCACATTTCGCAAAACAGAGTCGCCAATAACCAGAGTTTGATCCTCGGCGGGTGTGTCGTCGAGTGGGGAAAAACGGTTAGAGATGTGAACGGGTTGGCGGTGTACACGGGGCTTCTGTTTAGGGCTACGCTTCCTCCTCACAGTCACCCAGTCAGCCTGCTTTCCCGGCTGCTCGGGATCTGCCAGGGGTTAACTAACGGCGGCTAAGCTACCTTGGTCCGCACCGACTACAGGGGCCTGGCTAGCTGTAGAATTTTCCACGGTGCGGAGCCGAGTCTCCAATTCGCCCAGCCTGGCCTCCAAAGCTACGAATAAGCTACACTTATTACAAGTACCGTTACTGCTAAAGGAGGCCGAGGAATAACTAAACATTTCACACCCAGAGCAGAAAAGTGCGGGAGAGACAGGAGAAGCCGCCATGCTAAATCGGCTAAGAGCTAGTAGCTACGCTAAGCTAGCGGATTCCTAAAAACACGCAAAGTGAATAATGTGTAAATAATGTAGAGGTGATTCAGCACAAGGAGTGCTTTAGTTAAGGCACGTAAAGATTACACTGGGAAACAAATCATAATCTAGATAACTAGATCAATCTAACTGCGCAGATTAAACAGCTAACAGATACAGAAAAACACCGCTGTGCTCCGGAACAGGAAGTGATACAATACCGCAGTGAGAGCCAACCACCAGTAGAGGGTTGTAGTATTCATAGCCTTTAATATGAAGCACAAAATTGAGCTCAGGTGCATCCTGTTTCCACTGTTCATCCTTGAGATGTTTCTACAGCTTAACTGGAGTCCACCTGGGGTAAATTCAGTTGACTGGATATGATTTGGAAAGACACACACCTGTCTACATATAAGGTCCCACAGTTGACAGAGTATGTCAGAGGACAAACCAAGCATGATGTCAAAGGAGCAAGACAGGACTGTCCCAAGGCACAAATCTGGGGAAGGGTACAGAAACATTTCTGCTGGTTTGAAGGTGCTTCATCATCCATTAATGGAAGAAGTTCGGCTCCACCAGGACTCTTCCTAGAGCTGGCCGCCCGTCTAAACTGAGGGATTGGGAGAGAAAGGCCTTAGTCAGGGAGGTGACCAAGAACCCGACAGTCACTCTCTCAGAGCTCCAGCATTCCTCTGTGGAGAGAGAAGAACCTTACAAAAGGACAACCATCTCTGCAGCAATCCACCAATCAGGCCTGTGTGGTAGAGTGGACAGATGGAAGCCACTCCTTAATAAAAAGGCACATGGCAGCCCTCCTGGAATTTGCCAAAAGGCACCCGAAGGACTCTCAGACTATGAGAAACAACATTCTCTGGTCTGATGAGACAAAGATTGAACTCTTTGGCGTAAATGCCAGGCGTCATGTTTGGAGGAAACCATGCACCATCCCTACAGTGAAGCAAGGTGGTATTAGCATCATGCAGTGGGGATGTTTTTCAGCAGCAGGAATTGGGAGACTAGTCAGGATTGAGGGAAAGATGAATACAGCAATGTGCAGAGACATCCTGGATGAAAACCTGCTCCAGAGCACTCTTGACCTCAGACTGGGGCGACAGTTCATCTTTCAGCAGGACAATGACCCTAAGCACACAGCCAAGATATCAAAGGAGTGGCTTCAGGACAACTCTGTGAATGTCCTTGAGTGGCCCAGCCAGAGTCCAGACCTGAATCTGATTGAACATCTCTGCAGAGATCTGACAATGGCTGTGCACCGACGCTCCCCATCCAACCTGATGGAGCTTGAGAGGTGCTGCAAAGAGGAATGGACCAAATTGCCCAACGATAGGTGCACCAAGCTTGTGGCATCATGTTCAAGAAGACTTGAAGCTGTAATTGCTGCCAAAGGTGCATCAACAAAGTACTGAACAAAGGATGTGAATACTTACGTACATGTTATTTCTTAGGTTTTTGTTTTTAATAAATCTGCAAAATTTTAAAACACTTTTTCCATGTTGTTATTATGGGGTGTTGTGAGTAGAATTTTGAGGAAAAAAATGAATTTACTCCATTTTGGCGTAAGGCTGTAATATAACAAAATGTGGAAAAGTGAAGCGCTGTGAATACATTATGGATGCACTGTATGTTGTGGAAAAAAGCTAGCCCAAACTAGATCCACGCATACACAATCATACCAAATTTTTCTGTTATAACTGGTTTCGAAAAAGATCGGTAAGCACGTCAGTGAACACAGCAATCACCACAATAACAGAGCTCTTTTTAACTTTCTGTCCATGTTGCTGGAGGTTCAGAGTTGACTTGTGTCAGAGACACAATGTGTCAGAGACATAACACCGCAACACAAAACCATCACGGCTGTGGAGAGGAAAGCGTACATTTGGTGGTGATGATTTGGCAGTCATTACATTTAGCAAAGTAAAAGCCAAAGGAAAAAAAGAGGAAATAGCACCTTAGTTACACTGACAAATGTTATAAATCTGCGGACATCTGCAGGCAGGTTTGGCAACTTTGCCTGTGAATGTGTTTGTGTAGCATGCTAGCAGCATCAGAATCAGCCCGAAGGAAAACTGAACCTTCAACGGTGAAAAATTGCAGTTTCAAGTGGTCAAAACAAAAGACAGAATTCTGTTGCACAGGCAGCACAAAGACCACAAAAGAACTTTAATGTCCATGACCTGAACCCCAAAAGACCTTTATGTTTTGAAAGTTGAGCTACTTTTTAAATATATTGGCAGTTTTATTAACCTATAAATGATCAAGTAACAACTAGTTAAGTTCTGGGTGACTCCTTTTAAAATCACCACATTTCACAGATACAAACACACACAAACCTTCACTACAGCCAATGATATCGTTTTTACTCGTTTGAGTCTCCAAGTAGAATCACACCAACGCCCAGAAAGTTTTAATGTGCCCTCACCTGGAGGAGGTCAAACTTTAGTTTCACACAGATGTGTATGTGTACATGCTTGCTCTTGCTAACCTGCACATACAAATACACACAAACACACACACACACACACTTTGGCCCCAACAGCAAAGCTCCGTACAGGATGTTATCCAACCAGATGTTTAGTCTGCCCAGAGCGGCATGCCATACTGCGCTTTTATTGGCCTTCTGAATCCAGTGGCTTTCCAGGAGGCAACATCACTTTGGTCGTTACTCCCCGCCCCCTTTACAACCCACAAAAAACACACACAGCGGTGAAACGTCAAAGGAAGAAACAGCAGAGAAGTGGACGCAAGTTGGAGGCATGCGAGATGCTGCCAGACCCACGGGGCCGAGGACGTTGCCATATAAACAAGACTGAGCGTGGCCACCAGGGATTGTAGGCTGTCCCAGTGGAAACGTCTGGCCCAGGATGACTCAGCCTCCAACAAAGAGCAGGAGGAAGACAAGTGGAGAGAGACAGTTCTGTCTTAAAGAGTTTCCAGACTATCCAAAATAGTCTTGTTAATCTTTGCCTGATGGTAACCAAATGTGAAGGGTGGGAGTGTTTGTCAGTGGTGACGTCATTCCCCAGTTGATAAAAAACTTCCAACGCTGCTCTTTGCATGGAGGCAGAAGACTAAAAATATGTACATGTGTCTCCTGTTACTCACCCCAACTATACAGCCAAGCCCATAAATAGGTGAACAGTGAAATCATTTACATAAATTTGTCTTTATACCACAATGGAAATGTACATAATCAATGTGTACTTGCAGTGTAGACTGTTGACTTCCATTCAAGGGATTTCACAAAAACATTGCATTAATCATGAAGGAATTACAGCCAATTTTATACACAGTCCATACATTTTGAAAGGCAAAAAGTAATTGGACAAGCCAAATATGACTATCAATACAAATCATCGTTTTTACAACACTTTTTGTTAAGAGAAGTTATGAACATTTTCAAAATCAATCAATGTGTTTTGGACATCAATTGTGTATTAATAAATACAAACAGTATGATACTGGATGGTAAAGGAGAACAGTGAAGGAAGCCACCAAGACACCCATGATAAGTCCAAAGGAATCATAGGCTTTTTGTCTGTTGCATCATCAATTATACACCTTCATGGAGGCAGAGCAGAGAAGGATTTTAATACAAGAGCTAATATTTCACATCTTCTTAAAGGAATCTGTCTGTTTGCCCAAGTATTTATGTTTTCTAAAAATGGAGGGACTAGATCCATATCGGATCGGCTGCGGGGGGTCCCAAGTGAAAAAGGAAGAAGCCAAAAGAACTTTTTGTCATGCTTGTGCATTTGAATTCTGCATTTCTCTTCATAAAAACTGAAGGAAAAAAATTATTCAAATTTAAAAAGTTTGGTGAAATCAATCAAGAACTTTTCTTGCCTTTATTTATTTATTTATTTATTTTTACACATGATAATGAGTGCCAATCTAACACTTTACTACTTGAGGCACCTCTGCTCCTTTGTGTCAGGAGTGTGAGTTAAGGAGTCCTAATGATCTCTGCGGCCAGAAAGGAGTCAGGGAGAGGCGGAAGAGAAGGATTCAGGAATGCACAGCAGGGTGGCTGCTCTGGCAGGTAGATGAAGTGAGGATCACAAGGGCCGGTGTGGAGGTGATTAATGCATGTAGGAAAGAAGGGAGAGAAAAACAAGGCCATAAATCAGCCACTGGCTTCCCATGCTAATTGTAATTGAATGTATATAACTGATAGTAATGGGCATTGCAATTTCTTTTGCCCATCAGAACCCTGGTTGTTCCAGTGAAATCTACCAAGAAGCCAAGTTTGTCTGTACCCACTTTGGAGTGTTAATCAGTGATGATATCAACACCCACTCACGTAAGGTTGTTCAGAAAAATATGCACCACTAAAATTACATGGTGATTGAACCACTGCTCAGTGTATAAGGTTCTCTGAGTTTTTCCTACAATTTGAATCTGGGCAGGAATTGTTGGAATGCCCAGACGGTTGGACTACAGTCCTCAGACTGATTTAGCCCCTCCTATTTTTTCCAGACTGCATCAAAACAAAGTGTGCAGCTTTGCCCTTTGAGTTATAGACAAGTTACATTTCATGTGCCAGATATTAAATAGTCATAGAGCTGCTGAAACTCGTGCATCAGACGCTGACGAGTCTGCCCTCCAGCCTGCTTTTGTAAATACACACATCACCTCCAATCCACCTCCCTCAGCCGAGCACATCACTCCCTGCTCATTAACCCAACCACTCACGAGCTAATTGGAACACGCTCAGACTTGTCTGTGTGGATTTGAGATGACTATGAAGACAGAGTACGATCAGCCTCAAGAAATGACAACAACAAGTGAACTTCGTAATGCAGCACCATCTGTGCTGCTCATAACATGTTTAACATTACCTTAAATGTGTTGATGAAAATTTCCTTCAGTCAAATCAGTCAAAGTGTTTTTGAGGGGAACTGACACTCCTGTTTTGACACCAGGTGTAACACAGGGCTGGGCAATATAGCAAGAAATATAATATATAATAATCAATGTGGATATTTGTCATGATATATACTTTAATAATGCTGCCACTGACTTTAAAGAGTATCTTGATTACGAAACCTGAAGAAACGAGAATTCATTCATTAAACTAGAGAAAATAGTTTATCAACAAAAACAGAAAAACACTGCAATCCGTAAAAACATGGCTTATCTGTCAAGTTGGGTTGCCTTGAAATGTACTGAAACAAAATAAATAAAAACGATCAGATACCTTTTCCGGGGATGGAAAAGATTTGTCGTGTTTCCCATCCTGGTTGGCACTGGCCAATAACATATTTGGCAGACCGTCTTAATCGTTGTTTTGTCACCTCTTGTACATCAAACTATGCTTTCGATGGAAAACGACATACACTTTGGCAGTTCCTCCTTGGAACTCCCAACTGCATCTCAACATCATTGGTAGATCATCCATCCATTGCTCTTCATACAGAGGGACACAGAGATTTGTATCATGCCCCAATGATGACATAGATGTTAAGCAAACTACTCATTCAAATTTCAGCGATGTACTGACAGTACTGTCTACTGAAGTGAGCGCTCCATTACGAGGTAGCTTATCCACCTTGACACTTTGAACAAGATTTTAATATGACAAACTAAACAACAAGCATTCAATTCTGAAATTTACAGCTCTTTGAACCCTGAGAGTTCAACAAACAATAGGAACAAAGCATTGTTTTTCAATTGTCAGTGACAGCGTGGGCTGCTCAGCACTCAGGCCTTCACCCCAACTACTGGTGCTGCGCTTGCTAAATGAGCCAGAGCAACACCGCAGAGCCCACAAGACTCCACGCTCTGATACGACCAGGGGCTTTTCTCAGCCTGCACACTCCCGCCGCTTACCTCCTTCCCCCATCCTTCCCCTCCGTCAGGAATCTATATTCATAAGCGAGCTGTGGAGCTCCAGTGCCCAATTATCAGCAGATAAGGCGCAGGAAGCCCTGGAGCGCCGGCACGGCTATTTAGACGGGGAGGGGGGAAGGAGCTGGAGAACGAAAGGCGGGCAGGCAGGGACCCAAACCCCCCAGGGGCACTTCGCCCTCACCACACTATTTTTTCTTCCTTCTCTGTTTTTTTTCCCCCTTCTCTCTCCCTTGCTGACAGCTCCTCCTCCCCCTTTACCTTAGCGACAGGGTTCAATTAGCGCCGGCGGCGGCGAGCACCCGCAGCCCTGCTCAGCCCAGGAGCAGGAGCCTCTGCATTAGCACACACCAATACCACGCCAAGGCTGAATCCAACTACCAAGATAGCGTCAAGGCACGTTCCATGTTAGCCACAAATGCATGTACCTACATGCATACACACCACCTGAGAGAGGCAAGGAAATTAAAAATTGATGACTCAAGTTCTTATCTTGCATCCACGCTCATCTTGCACTGTCCATCAGTACAGCTTAAATATATGCAGATTTTTTTTTTTCTACGTCATACTTCCAAGAACTCTTCGATCTCTGGATGTGCAGAGCTCGTCAAAATCAATAGATCACTTAGCTCAGCTGTGACACAAATCTAATGAGAGGTCATCCTATGAGGTTGAGAGACGTCTTGAATGAGCCGATGGCATCATTAAGTCATTGGACAGATGAGTATGGAACTGCAAATACTTTGATAAATAATTAATTAATTAATTAATACTAATAAAATTAATAATTAATTAATTACTTAATAATTAACTTTAATAAATCTTGGAAAGTGAGAGGATGCCTGAGGAGTGGAGACGAAGTGTGCTGGGTTCCTGTTTGAAGAACAAGGGTGATTGTGCAGAGCTGCAGTAAATACAGAGGCATAAAGCTGATCAGCCACAGCATGAAGTTATGGGAAAGAGTAGTAGAAGCTAGGCTTAGAAACAGGTGAAGATCTGTGAGCAGCAATATGGTTTCATGCCGAGAAAGAGCACTACAGATGCAATGTTTGCTCTGAGAATACTGTTGGAAAAGTACAGAGAAGGACAGAAAGAGTTACATTGTGTGTTTGTGGACTTTGAAAAAGCTTATGATAGGGTGCCAAGAGAAGAGTTGTGGCATTGTATGAGGAAGTCTGGAGTGGCAGAGAAGTATGTTAGGTAGTGCAGGACATGTACAAGAATAGTGTGACAGCGGTGAGATGCGCAGTCGGAATGACAGACTCATTCAAGGTGGAGGTGGGATTACACCAAGGATCAGCTCTGAGTCCTTTCTTGTTTGCAGTGGTGATGGACAGGTTGACAGATGAGATCAGACAGGAGTCCCCATGGACTATGATGTTTGCAGATGACATTGTGATCTGTAGTGAGAGTAGAGAGCAAGTTGAGTCTAGTCTGGAGAAGTGGAGATATGCTTTGGAGAGAAGGGGAATGAAAGTCAGTAGAAGCAAGACTGAGTACATGTGTGTGAACGAGGGAGCCCAGTGGAATAGTGCAGTTACAAGGAGTAGAAGTGGTGAAAGTAGATGAGTTTGAATTTTGGGGTCAACTGTTCAAAGTAATGGAGAGTGTGGTAAAGAGGTGAAGAAGAGAGTGCAGGCAGGGTGGAGTGGGTGGAGAAAGGTGGCAGGAGTGATTTGTGACCGAAGAATATCAGCAAGAGTGAAGGGGAAAGTTTACAAGACAGTAGTGAGACCAGCTATGTTGTATGGTTTAGAGACAGTGGCACTAACAAAAAGACAGGAGGCAGAGCTGGAGGTGGCAGAGCTGAAGATGTTGAGATTCTCTTGGGAGTGACAAGAATGGACAAGATTAGGAATGAACATATCAGAGGGAAAGCTCAGGTGGGACGATTTGGAGACAAAGTCAGAGAGGCGAGATTGAGATGGTTTGGACATGTGCAGAGGAGGGACCCAGGGTATATAGGGAGAAGGATGCTGAGGATGGAGCCACCAGGCAGGAGGAGAAGAGGGAGACCAAAGAGGAGGTTCATGGATGTGCTGAGAGAGACGACATGCAGGTGGTTGGTGTGACAGAGGAAGATACAGAGGACAGGGTGAGATGGAAACGATTGATCTGCTGTGGCGACCCCTAACGGGAACAGCCGAAAGACAAAGAAGAAATAAAGAAGAAATACCTCTGATGGAGCATAAAAGTCTAAATGTGCAAAAACAGCTGCGAGACCTGGACACTAACCATTGAGGTAAGATGAGGCCTGTATGTTTTGAGTCTCTTGGGTACGACTGAAATCACTGTGTATCTCATGTGGTGGATCTTCCACAGACAACCCTAGAATCCGTGGGTAATTTGCATCACTTTATCAAAACTGGCTCAAGTCTAATTTTTGACCCCTATACAAGCTGAAATTGACATTTGGTACCATTTTACTGTTTTGATCCCATAACGCCACCAAATTCAGTCACAGATAATCCAAACTATACTTTTTGGAGTGTTCATGATGAGATTATGTGATATACTTTTCAATATGACTGGGGGATTTTTATATGTTGACCCCTGTACAATCCTTCATATTACAAAAAAAGGAGCTGAATCTGAACAACACGGAGGCTATGTAATAAGGGTCTATCCACTGGGGTGATACTTTAAACTTTACTTCAACCAACTGTAATATCACCACCAAATAGGCCTAGCTGCCATTTCACCTTGTCTGAGTAACACTGTTGCTGCCGTCTCAAAAAACAACATTTAAGTCAAGACTTTTTTCCACATCCTCTCACAGCTCCAGACCTCTATTAGCGAGGGGCTAAAACTGCATGCGCCGCTCATGTTTTCAGACCCCAAGGAAAAGCAAACTGCAGCCGCCAATGCCCAGCAAGGTCAGCCAGGGGTCAGGCACAGCTCACGGATACGAGACGGATATCGATTGGTTGGGACAGGCCGCGAGCACACACTTTCTTTCACTACAGTCACAGGGCTATAGATCAGCCAGGGGCAGGAAACGGCCTGGGTCAGAGGGGACAGTGTGTCTGAGGATAAGACTAACAGCCTGCTGAAAGCTGCTCACACACAGCTACCCAGCACCTTCAGGCTGTGCCGATCTCACCTCGGAGCAGCAAATGAAGGGAAAAAAAAAAACGGCTCCAACCAAACACTGACAGAGTATTTATCTTACTGTCACTGATAGATGTCCGCAGTCCGCACTGCTCTGTAATCGTAAACTTGTTTCACTCGGAGCACCTCACAAGTCACCGTCTGTCAATCCGTCCATCAGTTGTGACTTGATATTTAAGAACACTTGTCACCGCAGGATTTTGTGGTTTTGTGTTCTTATCTGGTGGTCTAATTGACGACAAAGACACCGAGGCCAGGCTTCATCGGCCGACGACCAAAAGGCTCAGCTGGAATCATACAGCCTCAGTGATGTGTGGGATTGTCCTGTGTGTGCGCCGCTTTCAAATTTGCAGTAAACAATAACATATATTTTTACAGGTTGTAAACTTACTTTTACTTGAAGCGTTCATATTATACGGACTGTTTTATCTCAGTCTTAATTCTATCCAGTTTGCTAATATTGAGATGTTTTGAATAAAAGTGTTGCCAACAACATAAATGCAAATACCCAATACTGTGCATCTGGAAAGTATTCACAGTGCTTCAATTTTTCACATTTATGTTACAGCCTTACCAAATACCTACCAAAATGGGATGAAATTCATTTTTCCTCAAAGTTCACACCACAATACCCCATAATGACAATGGGACTTATTTATTTATTTGCATTTTGCAAATTTATGAAAAAAAAAAAAAAAACAACTAAGAAATCACATGTCTATAAGTCAATCAATCAATTTTTTTATATAGCGCCAAATCACAACAAACAGTTGCCCCAAGGCGCTTTATATTGTAAGGCAAGGCCATACAATAATTATGTAAAACCCCAACGGTCAAAACAACCCCCTGTGAGCAAGCACTTGGCTACAGTGGGAAGGAAAAACTCCCTTTTAACAGGAAGAAACCTCCTGCAGAACCAGGCTCAGGGAGGGGCAGTCTTCTGCTGGGACTGGTTGGGGCTGAGGGAGAGAACCAGGAAAAAGACATGCTGTGGAGGGGAGCAGAGATCGATCACTAATGATTAAATGCAGAGTGGTGCATACAGAGCAAAAGAGAAAGAAACAGTGCATCATGGGAACCCCCAGCAGTCTACGTCTATAGCAGCATAACTAAGGGATGGTTCAGGGTCACCTAGGAACTACAAGTAAGCCTGCAGTCTGAGAGCGAAGCGCTCTATTGGGGTGATATGGTACTACGAGGTCCCTAAGATAAGATGGGACCTGATTATTCAAAACCTTATAAGTAAGAAGAATTTTAAATTCTATTCTAGAATTAACAGGAAGCCAATGAAGAGAGGCCAATATGGGTGAGATATCTCACCTTCTAGTCCCGTCAGTACTCTAGCTGCAGCATTTTGAATTAACTGAAGGCTTTTTAGGGAACTTTTAGGACAACCTGATAATAATGAATTACAATAGTCCAGCCTAGAGGAAATAAATGCATGAATTAGTTTTTCAGCATCACTTGAGACAAGACCCTGATAGAGATATTGCGTAAATGCAAAAAAGCAGTCCTACATATTTGTTTAATATGCGCTTTGAATGACATATCCTGATCAAAAATGACTCCAAGATTTCTCACAGTATTACTAGAGGTCAGGGTAATGCCATCCAGAGTAAGGATCTGGTTAGACACCATGTTTCTAAGATTTGTGGGGCCAAGTACAATAACTTCAGTTTTATCTGAGTTTAAAAGCAGGAAATTAGAGGTCATCCATGTCTTTATGTCTGTAAGACAATCCTGCAGTTTAGCTAATTGGTGTGTGTCCTCTGGCTTCATGGATAGATAAAGCTGGGTATCATCTGCGTAACAATGAAAATTTAAGCAATACCGTCTAATAATACTGCCTAAGGGAAGCATGTATAAAGTGAATAAAATTGGTCCTAGCACAGAACCTTGTGGAACTCCATAATTAACTTTAGTCTGTGAAGAAGATTCCCCATTTACATGAACAATTGTAATCTATTAGACAAATATGATTCAAACCACCGCAGCGCAGTGCCTTTAATACCTATGGCATGCTCTAATCTCTGTAATAAAATTTTATGGTCAACAGTATCAAAAGCAGCACTGAGGTCTAACAGAACAAGCACAGAGATGAGTCCACTGTCCGAGGCCATAAGAAGATCATTTGTAACCTTCACTAATGCTGTTTCTGTACTATGATGAATTCTAAAACCTGACTGAAACTCTTCAAATAGACCATTCCTCTGCAGATGATCAGTTAGCTGTTTTACAACTACCCTTTCAAGAATTTTTGAGAAAAAGGAAGGTTGGAGATTGGCCTATAATTAGCTAAGATAGCTGGGTCAAGTGATGGCTTTTTAAGTAATGGTTTAATTACTGCCACCTTAAAAGCCTGTGGTACATAGCCAACTAACAAAGATAGATTGATCATATTTAAGATCGAAGCATTAAATAATGGTAGGCTTCCTGAGCAGCCTGGTAGGAATGGGGTCTAATAAACATGTTGATGGTTTGGATGAAGAACTAATGAAAATAACTCAGAACAATCGGGAGAGAAAGAGTCTAACCAAATACAGGCATCACTGAAAGCAGCCAAAGATAACGATACGTCTTTGGGATGGTTATGAGTAATTTTTTCTCTAATAGTTAAAATTTTGTTAGCAAAGAAAGTCATGAAGTCATTACTAGTTAAAGTTAATGGAATACTCAGCTCAATAGAGCTCTGACTCTTTGTCAGCCTGGCTACAGTGCTGAAAAGAAACCTGGGTTGTTCTTATTTTCTTCAATTAGTGATGAGTAGAAAGATGTCCTAGCTTTACGGAGGGCTTTTTTATAGAGCAACAGACTCTTTTTCCAGGCTAAGTGAAGATCTTCTAAATTGTGAGACGCCATTCCTCTCCAACTTACGGGTTATCTGCTTTAAGCTACGAGTTTGTGAGTTATACCACGGAGTCAGGCACTTCTGATTTAAAGCTCTCTTTTTTAGAGGAGCTACAGCATCCAAAGTTGTCTTCAATGAGGATGTAAAACTATTGACGAGATACTCTATCTCACTTACAGAGTTTAGGTAGCTACTCTGCACTGTGTTGGTATATGGCATTAGAGAACATAAAGAAGGAATCATATCCTTAAACCTAGTTACAGCGCTTTCTGAAAGACTTCTAGTGTAATGAAACTTATTCCCCACTGCTGGGTAGTCCATCAGAGTAAATGTAAATGTTATTAAGAAATGATCAGACAGAAGGGAGTTTCAGGGAATACTGTTAAGTCTTCTATTTCCATACCATAAGTCAGAAAAGATCTAAGATATGATTAAAGTGGTGGGTGGACTCATTTACTTTTTGAGCAAAGCCAATAGAGTCTAATAATAGATTAAATGCAGTGTTGAGGCTGTCATTCTCAGCATCTGTGTGGATGTTAAAATCGCCCACTATAATTATCTTATCTGAGCTAAGTACTAAGTCAGACAAAAGGTCTGAAAATTCAGAGAAACTCACAGTAACGACCCGGTGGACGATAGATAATAACAAATAAAACTGGTTTTTGGGACTTCCAATTTGGATGGACAAGACTAAGAGTCAAGCTTTCAAATGAATTAAAGCTCTGTCTGGGTTTTTGATTAATTAATAAGCTGGAATGGAAGATTGCTGCTAATCCTCCGCCCCGGCCCGTGCTACGAGCATTCTGACAGTTAGTGTGACTCGGGGGTGTTGACTCATTTAAACTAAATATTCATCCTGCTGTAACCAGGTTTCTGTAAGGCAGAATAAATCAATATGTTGATCAATTATTATATCATTTACCAACAGGGACTTAGAAGAGAGAGACCTAATGTTTAATAGACCACATTTATGTTGTGAAAGTGTAGGAACACGGACCCACAACAGGGGGCGCAAATGAACGGACAATGGAGTAAGTCAAATAACAAAGCTTTACTGTTGTGAAACTCGCACAACAAACACAACAGATAACAATTTCGTGAATAAGCCGAATTCCAATGGTGTCGTGGGCAGGCTCGAAGGTAGGAGACGTCTGTCCAAGTCGAACCGGAACCACTCGATTTCCACCGCCACCGAACCCCGGGAATACTGGAGCCGCCAAGTCCCGAACTCCCAGGTGACCACTGCCTCCGCTTGTCGGATCTGGTACTGCTGGCGAGGAACAAAAACAGTCAGAGGTGGGTGCGCTGCACCCAGCAACACGGACGGTGGTAACACACTCCCCCTCTCGTCAAGTAAACACTGAAGTGCAGGAGTGTGAGTACTTATCCAATAGTGTCTCCTGCTGCTCTTCTCTCTCTCTGTATAAAGGCAAAAAGTATTCAAAGGTGATATAGTCGGCTGGATACGTTACCTCCTCGGTAGAAACGATATCTCGGCAATGAGGTGGAGATGCCGTCCTGCTGATATACCCCTCTGATGATTGCTGTCAGCTGTCTCAGGTGATGGGTGACAGCTGTCACCCTGGGCTCCTGTGAGGCGGCAGCGCCCTCTGGTGCCTGAGCCCGCACTCCAGGCAGGGCGCCCTGGTGGTGGTGGGCCAGCAGTACCTCCTCTTCAGCGGCCCACACAACAATTTAACTGTTTTAGTCTGTGGTGCAGTTGAAGGTGCTATATTATTTTTTCTTTTTGAATTTTTATGCTTAAATAGATTTTTGCTGGTTATTGGTGGTCTGGGAGCAGGCCGTCTTACGGGGATGGGGTAATGAGGGGATGGCAGGGGGAGAGAAGCTGCAGAGAGGTGTGTAAGACTACAACTCTGCTTCCTGGTCCCAACCCTGGATAGTCACGGTTTGGAGGATTTAAGAAAATTGGCCAGATTTCTAGAAATGAGAGCTGCTCCATCCAAAGTGGGATGGATGCCGTCTCTCCTAACAAGACCAGGTTTCCCCAGAAGCTTTGCCAATTATCTATGAAGCCCACCTCATTTTTGGATACCACTCAGACAGCCAGCAATTCAAGGAGAACATGCGGCTAAACATGTCACTCCGGTCTGATTGGGGAGGGGCCCAGAGAAAACTACAGAGTCCGACATTGTTTTTGCAAAGTTACACACCGATTTAATGTTAATTTTAGTGACCTCCGATTGGCGTAACCGGGTGTCATTACTGCCGACGTGAATTACAATCTTACCAAATTTACGCTTAGCCTTAGCCAGCAGTTTCAAATTTCCTTCAATGTCGCCTGCTCTGGCCCCCGGAAGACAATTGACTATGGTTGCTGGTGTCGCTAACTTCACATTTCGCAAAACAGAGTCGCCAATAACCAGAGTTTGATCCTCGGCGGGTGTGTCGTCGAGTGGGGAAAAACGGTTAGAGATGTGAACGGGTTGGCGGTGTACATGGGGCTTCTGTTTAGGGCTACACTTCCTCCTCACAGTCACCCAGTCAGCCTGCTTTCCGGCTGCTCGGGATCTGCCAGGGGGTAACTAACGGCGGCTAAGCTTACCTTGGTCCGCACCGACTACAGGGGCCTGGCTAGCTGTAGAATTTTCCACGGTGCGGAGCCGAGTCTCCAATTCGCCCAGCCTGGCCTCCAAAGCTACGAATAAGCTACACTTATTACAAGTACCGTTACTGCTAAAGGAGGCCGAGGAATAACTAAACATTTCACACCCAGAGCAGAAAAGTGCGGGAGAGACAGGAGAAGCCGCCATGCTAAATCGGCTAAGAGCTAGTAGCTACGCTAAGCTAGCGGATTCCTAAAAACACGCAAAGTGAATAATGTGTAAATAATTTAGAGGTGATTCAGCAGAAGGAGTGCTTTAGTTAAGGCACGTAAAGATTACACTGGGAAACAAATCATAATCTAGATAACTAGATCAATCTAACTGCGCAGATTAAACAGCTAACAGATACAGAAAACACGCTGTGCTCCGGAACAGGAAGTGATACAATACCGCAGTGAGAGCCAACCACCAGTAGAGGTTGTAGTATTCATAGCCTTTAATATGAAGCACAAAATTGAGCTCAGGTGCATCCTGTTTCCACTGTTCATCCTTGAGATGTTTCTACAGCTTAACTGGAGTCCACCTGGGTAAATTCAGTTGACTGGATATGATGTGGAAAGACACACACCTGTCTACATATAAGGTCCCACAGTTGACAGAGTATGTCAGAGGACAACCAAGCATGATGTCAAAGGAGCAAGACAGGACTGTCCCAAGGCACAAATCTGGGGAAGGGTACAGAAACATTTCTGCTGGTTTGAAGGTGCTTCATCATCCATTAATGGAAGAAGTTCGGCTCCACCAGGACTCTTCCTAGAGCTGGCCGCCCCGTCTAAACTGAGGGATTGGGAGAGAAGAAAGGCCTTAGTCAGGGAGGTGACCAAGAACCCGACAGTCACTCTCTCAGAGCTCCAGCATTCCTCTGTGGAGAGAGAAGAACCTTACAAAAGGACAACCATCTCTGCAGCAATCCACCAATCAGGCCTGTGTGGTAGAGTGGACAGATGGAAGCCACTCCTTAATAAAAAGGCACATGGCAGCCCTCCTGGAATTTGCCAAAAGGCACCCGAAGGACTCTCAGACTATGAGAAACAACATTCTCTGGTCTGATGAGACAAAGATTGAACTCTTTGGTGTAAATGCCAGGCGTCATGTTTGGAGGAAACCATGCACCATCCCTACAGTGAAGCAAGGTGGTATTAGCATCATGCAGTGGGGATGTTTTTCAGCAGCAGGAATTGGGAGACTAGTCAGGATTGAGGGAAAGATGAATACAGCAATGTGCAGAGACATCCTGGATGAAAACCTGCTCCAGAGCACTCTTGACCTCAGACTGGGGCGACAGTTCATCTTTCAGCAGGACAATGACCCTAAGCACACAGCCAAGATATCAAAGGAGTGGCTTCAGGACAACTCTGTGAATGTCCTTGAGTGGCCCAGCCAGAGTCCAGACCTGAATCTGATTGAACATCTCTGCAGAGATCTGACAATGGCTGTGCACCGACGCTCCCCATCCAACCTGATGGAGCTTGAGAGGTGCTGCAAAGAGGAATGGACCAAATTGCCCAACGATAGGTGCACCAAGCTTGTGGCATCATATTCAAGAAGACTTGAAGCTGTAATTGCTGCCAAAGGTGCATCAACAAAGTACTGAACAAAGGATGTGAATACTTACGTACATGTTATTTCTTAGGTTTTTGTTTTTAATAAATCTGCAAAATTTTAAAACACTTTTTCCATGTTGTTATTATGGGGTGTTGTGAGTAGAATTTTGAGGAAAAAAATGAAATTTACTCCATTTTGGGTAAGGCTGTAATATAACAAATGTGGAAAAGTGAAGCGCTGTGAATACATATGGATGCACTGTATGTTGTGGAAAAAAGCTAGCCCAAACTAGATCCACGCATACACAATCATACAAAATTTTTCTGTTATAACTGGTTTTCGAAAAAGATCGGTAAGCACGTCAGTGAACACAGCAATCACCACAATAACAGAGCTCTTTTTAACTTTCTGTCCATGTTGCTGGAGGTTCAGAGTTGACTTGTGTCAGAGACACAATGTGTCAGAGACATAACACCGCAACACAAAACCATCACGGCTGTGGAGAGGAAAGCGTACATTTGGTGGTGATGATTTGGCAGTCATTACATTTAGCAAAGTAAAAGCCAAAGAAAAAAAAGAGGAAATAGCACCTTAGTTACACTGACAAATGTTATAAATCTGCGGACATCTGCAGGCAGGTTTGGCAACTTTGCCTGTGAATGTGTTTGTGTAGCATGCTAGCAGCATCAGAATCAGCCCGAAGGAAAACTGAACCTTCAACGGTGAAAAATTGCAGTTTCAAGTGGTCAAAACAAAAGACAGAATTCTGTTGCACAGGCAGCACAAAGACCACAAAAAGAACTTTAATGTCCATGACCTGAACCCCAAAAGACCTTTATGTTTTGAAAGTTGAGCTACTTTTTAAATATATTGGCAGTTTTATTAACCTATAAATGATCAAGTAACAACTAGTTAAGTTCTGGGTGACTCCTTTTAAATCACCACATTTCACAGATACAAACACACACAAACCTTCACTACAGCCAATGATATCGTTTTTACTCGTTTGAGTCTCCAAGTAGAATCACACCAACGCCCAGAAAGTTTTAATGTGCCCTCACCTGGAGGAGGTCAAACTTTAGTTTCACACAGATGTGTATGTGTACATGCTTGCTCTTGCTAACCTGCACATACAAATACACACAAACACACACACACACACTTTGGCCCCAACAGCAAAGCTCCGTACAGGATGTTATCCAACCAGATGTTTAGTCTGCCCAGAGCGGCATGCCATACTGCGCTTTTATTGGCCTTCTGAATCCAGTGGCTTTCCAGGAGGCAACATCACTTTGGTCGTTACTCCCCGCCCCCTTTACAACCCACAAAAAACACACACAGCGGTGAAACGTCAAAGGAAGAAAACAGCAGAGAAGTGGACGCAAGTTGGAGGCATGCGAGATGCTGCCAGACCCACGGGGCCGAGGACGTTGCCATATAAACAAGACTGAGCGTGGCCACCAGGGATTGTAGGCTGTCCCAGTGGAAACGTCTGGCCCAGGATGACTCAGCCTCCAACAAAGAGCAGGAGGAAGACAAGTGGAGAGAGACAGTTCTGTCTTAAAGAGTTTCCAGACTATCCAAAATAGTCTTGTTAATCTTTGCCTGATGGTAACCAAATGTGAAGGGTGGGAGTGTTTGTCAGTGGTGACGTCATTCCCCAGTTGATAAAAAACTTCCAACGCTGCTCTTTGCATGGAGGCACAAGACTAAAAATATGTACATGTGTCTCCTGTTACTCACCCCAACTATACAGCCAAGCCCATAAATAGGTGAACAGTGAAATCATTTACATAAATTTGTCTTTATACACAATGGAAATGTACATAATCAATGTGTACTTGCAGTGTAGACTGTTGACTTCCATTCAAGGGATTTCACAAAAACATTGCATTAATCATGAAGGAATTACAGCCAATTTTATACACAGTCCATACATTTTGAAAGGCAAAAAGTAATTGGACAAGCCAAATATGACTATCAATACAAATCATCGTTTTTACAACACTTTTTGTTAAGAGAAGTTATGAACATTTTCAAAATCAATCAATGTGTTTTGGACATCAATTGTGTATTAATAAATACAAACAGTATGATACTGGATGGTAAAGGAGAACAGTGAAGGAAGCCACCAAGACACCCATGATAAGTCCAAAGGAATCATAGGCTTTTTGTCTGTTGCATCATCAATTATACACCTTCATGGAGGCAGAGCAGAGAAGGATTTTAATACAAGAGCTAATATTTCACATCTTCTTAAAGGAATCTGTCTGTTTGCCCAAGTATTTATGTTTTCTAAAAATGGAGGGACTAGATCCATATCGGATCGGCTGCGGGGGGTCCCAAGTGAAAAAGGAAGAAGCCAAAAGAACTTTTTGTCATGCTTGTGCATTTGAATTCTGCATTTCTCTTCATAAAAACTGAAGGAAAAAAATTATTCAAATTTAAAAAGTTTGGTGAAATCAATCAAGAACTTTTCTTGCCTTTATTTATTTATTTATTTATTTTTACACATGATTAATGAGTGCCAATCTAACACTTTACTACTTGAGGCACCTCTGCTCCTTTGTGTCAGGAGTGTGAGTTAAGGAGTCCTAATGATCTCTGCGGCCAGAAAGGAGTCAGGGAGAGGCGGAAGAGAAGGATTCAGGAATGCACAGCAGGGTGGCTGCTCTGGCAGGTAGATGAAGTGAGGATCACAAGGGCCGGTGTGGAGGTGATTAATGCATGTAGGAAAGAAGGGAGAGAAAAACAAGGCCATAAATCAGCCACTGGCTTCCCATGCTAATTGTAATTGAATGTATATAACTGATAGTAATGGGCATTGCAATTTCTTTTGCCCATCAGAACCCTGGTTGTTCCAGTGAAATCTACCAAGAAGCCAAGTTTGTCTGTACCCACTTTGGAGTGTTAATCAGTGATGATATCAACACCCACTCACGTAAGGTTGTTCAGAAAAAATATGCACCACTAAAATTACATGGTGATTGAACCACTGCTCAGTGTATAAGGTTCTCTGAGTTTTTCCTACAATTTGAATCTGGGCAGGAATTGTTGGAATGCCCAGACGGTTGGACTACAGTCCTCAGACTGATTTAGCCCCTCCTATTTTTTCCAGACTGCATCAAAACAAAGTGTGCAGCTTTGCCCTTTGAGTTATAGACAAGTTACATTTCATGTGCCAGATATTAAATAGTCATAGAGCTGCTGAAACTCGTGCATCAGACGCTGACGAGTCTGCCCTCCAGCCTGCTTTTGTAAATACACACATCACCTCCAATCCACCTCCCTCAGCCGAGCACATCACTCCCTGCTCATTAACCCAACCACTCACGAGCTAATTGGAACACGCTCAGACTTGTCTGTGTGGATTTGAGATGACTATGAAGACAGAGTACGATCAGCCTCAAGAAATGACAACAACAAGTGAACTTCGTAATGCAGCACCATCTGTGCTGCTCATAACATGTTTAACATTACCTTAAATGTGTTGATGAAAATTTCCTTCAGTCAAATCAGTCAAAGTGTTTTTGAGGGGAACTGACACTCCTGTTTTGACACCAGGTGTAACACAGGGCTGGGCAATATAGCAAGAAATATAATATATAATAATCAATGTGGATATTTGTCATGATATATACTTTAATAATGCTGCCACTGACTTTAAAGAGTATCTTGATTACGAAACCTGAAGAAACGAGAATTCATGCATTAAACTAGAGAAAATAGTTTATCAACAAAAACAGAAAAACACTGCAATCCGTAAAACATGGCTTATCTGTCAAGTTGGGTTGCCTTGAAATGTACTGAAACAAAATAAATAAAAACGATCAGATACCTTTTCCGGGGATGGAAAAGATTTGTCGTGTTTCCCATCCTGGTTGGCACTGGCCAATAACATATTTGGCAGACCGTCTTAATCGTTGTTTTGTCACCTCTTGTACATCAAACTATGCTTTCGATGGAAAACGACATACACTTTGGCAGTTCCTCCTTGGAACTCCCAACTGCATCTCAACATCATTGGTAGATCATCCATCCATTGCTCTTCATACAGAGGGACACAGAGATTTGTATCATGCCCCAATGATGACATAGATGTTAAGCAAACTACTCATTCAAATTTCAGCGATGTACTGACAGTACTGTCTACTGAAGTGAGCGCTCCATTACGAGGTAGCTTATCACCTTGACACTTTGAACAAGATTTTAATATGACAAACTAAACAACAAGCATTCAATTCTGAAATTTACAGCTCTTTGAACCCTGAGAGTTCAACAAACAATAGGAACAAAGCATTGTTTTTCAATTGTCAGTGACAGCGTGGGCTGCTCAGCACTCAGGCCTTCACCCCAACTACTGGTGCTGCGCTTGCTAAATGAGCCAGAGCAACACCGCAGAGCCCACAAGACTCCACGCTCTGATACGACCAGGGGCTTTTCTCAGCCTGCACACTCCCGCCGCCTTACCTCCTTCCCCCATCCTTCCCCTCCGTCAGGAATCTATATTTCATAAGCGAGCTGTGGAGCTCCAGTGCCCAATTATCAGCAGATAAGGCGCAGGAAGCCCTGGAGCGCCGGCACGGCTATTTAGACGGGGAGGGGGGAAGGAGCTGGAGAACGAAAGGCGGGCAGGCAGGGACCCAACCCCCCAGGGGCACTTCGCCCTCACCACACTATTTTTTCTTCCTTCTCTGTTTTTTTCCCCCTTCTCTCTCCCTTGCTGACAGCATCCTCCTCCCCCTTTACCTTAGCGACAGGGTTCAATTAGCGCCGGCGGCGGCGAGCACCCGCAGCCCTGCTCAGCCCAGGAGCAGGAGCCTCTGCATTAGCACACACCAATACCACGCAAGGCTGAATCCAACTACCAAGATAGCGTCAAGGCACGTTCCATGTTAGCCACAAATGCATGTACATACATGCATACACACCACCTGAGAGAGGCAAGGAAATTAAAAATTGATGACTCAAGTTCTTATCTTGCATCCACGCTCATCTTGCACTGTCCATCAGTACAGCTTAAATATATGCAGATTTTTTTTTTCTACGTCATACTTCCAAGAACTCTTCGATCTCTGGATGTGCAGCTCGTCAAAATCAATAGATTCACTTAGCTCAGCTGTGACACAAATCTAATGAGAGGTCATCCTATGAGGTTGAGAGACGTCTTGAATGAGCCGATGGCGTCATTAAGTCATTGGACAGATGAGTATGGAACTGCAAATATCTTTGATAAAATAATTAATTAATTAATTAATAATTAATAATAATTAATAATTAATTAATTAATTAATAATTAACTTTAATAAAATCTTGGAAAGTGAGAGGATGCCTGAGGAGTGGAGACGAAGTGTGCTGGTTCCTGTTTTGAAGAACAAGGGTGATGTGCAGAGCTGCAGTAACTACAGAGGCATAAAGCTGATCAGCCACAGCATGAAGTTATGGGAAAGAGTAGTAGAAGCTAGGCTTAGAAAACAGGTGAAGATCTGTGAGCAGCAATATGGTTTCATGCCGAGAAAGAGCACTACAGATGCAATGTTTGCTCTGAGAATACTGTTGGAAAAGTACAGAGAAGGACAGAAAGAGTTACATTGTGTGTTTGTGGACTTTGAAAAAGCTTATGATAGGGTGCCAAGAGAAGAGTTGTGGCATTGTATGAGGAAGTCTGGAGTGGCAGAGAAGTATGTTAGGGTAGTGCAGGACATGTACAAGAATAGTGTGACAGCGGTGAGATGCGCAGTCGGAATGACAGACTCATTCAAGGTGGAGGTGGGATTACACCAAGGATCAGCTCTGAGTCCTTTCTTGTTTGCAGTGGTGATGGACAGGTTGACAGATGAGATCAGACAGGAGTCCCCATGGTCTATGATGTTTGCAGATGACATTGTGATCTGTAGTGAGAGTAGAGAGCAAGTTGAGTCTAGTCTGGAGAAGTGGAGATATGCTTTGGAGAGAAGGGGAATGAAAGTCAGTAGAAGCAAGACTGAGTACATGTGTGTGAACGAGAGGGAGCCCAGTGGAATAGTGCAGTTACAAGGAGTAGAAGTGGTGAAAGTAGATGAGTTTGAATATTTGGGGTCAACTGTTCAAAGTAATGGAGAGTGTGGTAAAGAGGTGAAGAAGAGAGTGCAGGCAGGGTGGAGTGGGTGGAGAAAGGTGGCAGGAGTGATTTGTGACCGAAGAATATCAGCAAGAGTGAAGGGGAAAGTTTACAAGACAGTAGTGAGACCAGCTATGTTGTATGGTTTAGAGACAGTGGCACTAACAAAAAGACAGGAGGCAGAGCTGGAGGTGGCAGAGCTGAAGATGTTGAGATTCTCTTTGGGAGTGACAAGAATGGACAAGATTAGGAATGAACATATCAGAGGGAAAGCTCAGGTGGGACGATTTGGAGACAAAGTCAGAGAGGCGAGATTGAGATGGTTTGGACATGTGCAGAGGAGGGACCCAGGGTATATAGGGAGAAGGATGCTGAGGATGGAGCCACCAGGCAGGAGGAGAAGAGGGAGACCAAAGAGGAGGTTCATGGATGTGCTGAGAGAGACGACATGCAGGTGGTTGGTGTGACAGAGGAAGATACAGAGGACAGGGTGAGATGGAAACGATTGATCTGCTGTGGCGACCCCTAACGGGAACAGCCGAAAGACAAAGAAGAAATAAAAGAAGAAATACCTCTGATGGAGCATAAAAGTCTAAATGTGCAAAAACAGCTGCGAGACCTGGACACTAACCATTGAGGTAAGATGAGGCCTGTATGTTTTGAGTCTCTTGGGTACGACTGAAATCACTGTGTGAATCTCATGTGGTGGATCTTCCACAGACAACCCTAGAATCCGTGGGTAATTTGCATCACTTTATCAAAACTGGCTCAAGTCTAATTTTTGACCCCTATACAAGCTGAAATTGACATTTGGTACCATTTTTACTGTTTTGATCCCATAACGCCACCAAATTCAGTCACAGATAATCCAAACTATACTTTTTGGAGTGTTCATGATGAGATTATGTGATATACTTTTCAATATGACTGGGGGATTTTTATATGTTGACCCCTGTACAATCCTTCATATTACAAAAAAAGGAGCTGAATCTGAAACAACACGGAGGCTATGTAAATAAGGGTCTATCCACTGGGGTGATACTTTAAACTTTACTTCAACCAACTGTAATATCACCACCAAATAGGCCTAGCTGCCATTTCACCTTGTCTGAGTAACACTGTTGCTGCCGTCTCAAAAAACAACATTTAAGTCAAGACTTTTTTCCACATCCTCTCACAGCTCCAGACCTCTATTAGCGAGGGGCTAAAACTGCATGCGCCGCTCATGTTTTCAGACCCCAAGGAAAAGCAAACTGCAGCCGCCAATGCCCAGCAAGGTCAGCCAGGGGTCAGGCACAGCTCACGGATACGAGACGGATATCGATTGGTTGGGACAGGCCGCGAGCACACACACTTTCTTTCACTACAGTCACAGGGCTATAGATCAGCCAGGGGCAGGAAACGGCCTGGGTCAGAGGGGACAGTGTGTCTGAGGATAAGACTAACAGCCTGCTGAAAGCTGCTCACACACACAGCTACCCAGCACCTTCAGGCTGTGCCGATCTCACCTCGGAGCAGCAAATGAAGGGAAAAAAAAAAACGGCTCCAACCAAACACTGACAGAGTATTTATCTTACTGTCACTGATAGATGTCCGCAGTCCGCACTGCTCTGTAATCGTAAACTTGTTTCACTCGGAGCACCTCACAAGTCACCGTCTGTCAATCCGTCCATCAGTTGTGACTTGATATTTAAGAACACTTGTCACCGCAGGATTTTGTGGTTTTGTGTTCTTATCTGGTGGTCTAATTGACGACAAAGACACCGAGGCCAGGCTTCATCGGCCGACGACCAAAAGGCTCAGCTGGAATCATACAGCCTCAGTGATGTGTGGGATTGTCCTGTGTGTGCGCTTGCTGTGCATGAGCAAACGTGTGCATGCATGCGTGTGTGTGTGTGTGTGTGTGTGCCTGTGTTGGATATGTAGGAGAAAGTTAGTGAAGCAGAGGAGGGCAGGCAACACTCCCAGGCATGAAAAGCAGGCCAATGAGAGATCGGGTGGTAAAACGTCCAAGGGTATAAAATACACCTAGTTATATCTGTAAAGTTTTGAGATTGAAATTCTTGTTGTAGTCAAACAAAACTAAAAACTGCAACAGACATACACACACACACACACACATACACACACACACACACACACACACACACACACTTGTACAGGGAACACAACTGTATATTTACATTTTCTGCAGAATGAACCCTAAAATGTAAAAATTCCAGTTTTATTATAAAGGAGTTATTTACTTTGTGACAGCCGAGGAGTTTAAACATACTCAGATTCAGCAGTGATGACAGAAAAACTTAAATATTGACAAGAATGTTATGTGTCGACGCGGGTTGAGGAGCGGACCTGCGTCTGACGGAACCCAGCGCTAAAATAACCAGAAAGCGGTTCCAATAACAAAACAATTTATTTTTTCCACCCCCTGGTGCATAACAAAGTGTATGAACAAAAGATGCGTCAGTCTGGTTTAGTGAAGGCTGGCACGCTCTCCAGCGCCTAAAAGGATCGAAGCCCGGCGCTTCTGGACTCACTTTACCGCCAAACACCCCCCAGGTGGACACGACAAACCGACTCTCTGCGAAGGATAGAAAAGGTGAGGTAAGTCAGCAGCTACAACCAATATCCTTCAAAAGGCACACACTATCAGCAACACATTCAGGTCTATATTTAAGCTTTATGTAAATGAGCAGCTTCTCACAACAGGTGGAGGATTACCACTCCGCACGCCACAGCAGTGAGAAGCGAGCTGCACAATTCTCATCACAATTCAAATCTACTGCGTAACAAAATACCAAGTTACTATCAACAATTAGTCAAACAATTAATCACCTCAGATGTGTGCTGACAGCATGTGTCCCTCACCCTTCTTCCTTCACAGGCACGATGTGTCAAACCCAGGCGCGGTCCTCAGCGTCTCACAAACGAACATCACAAGGTCGAGTTCCCGGCAATTCTGCTTGAATCACACATGGCTTAAATGCAGAACGCCATCTCATTATCTGCTTCAGCTGAAAGTCTTTAAGGTTGCACTTGAGCACCATCCACAGGTGCTGCACATAACGCTGATGAGGGTGAAGGACTCTTCAGCCAGCACCTTCTCCACAGACAAATCAGTTTTCATACCACCTGGAGAGCAAAGAAAAGAAAAGAACACCAAAATGTCCAGCCACACCCCCCCAACACACAACAAAGAAAACACAATTCTCCCCCGAACTTATACATTTTTCAAAATGGTTATTTCAGAAGCACAATAAGACAGCTCCATGCAGTAATTTTTGTGTTGTCGCTAAATGTGTAAATTCTTACTGCAAAAATATTTGTAATTATTAAACAAACTGAACAAACATGTATGCTGCATTACTGTCTCCATTGTGGCAAAATAATGGACATGGTGTTTGTTTTGTGCCAAAACTGTCAGAATCACAAAAACAACGATGATTTGTAATTATTGTATGCAGACAGGCAGATAGACAGTTTGGCCATATGACCCTGGCTAAACAATAACGGACAGGCCCACAAGCGCATCAATCCTATCTTTTGCTTATCTACTAATTTCAGAAAATGAGTTTAAAATTTAAAGCCCTTCTAGAAGTGATGTCATCAGGAAGCTACGCTTCAGCCTAGAGGTTCTTTAGGTTCATGACTGGATTTATTTCATTATAATGGCATCAAAACACCATGTTTTGACTTTTTTTTTTTGTTCTGTGGAAAGCAAGATATTTGTAGATGTCCATGTAAATGTTCTTTGTTTATAGCTGATTTTTACTGCTAAACAGGATTGGGGTTTCACGTTAAACATCCTCAATGTCCCACAATTCTGCATTTGTGTAAGTTGGAAATCTCTTGATACAGACAAATGTTTGGCAAGAAATGGATCTGTTTAGTCAGCAATACATTATGTGGTGTATCTGTGCAATGCATGTTTCACAGATGGAACACAAACGCAACAGGTGACCTATGGGGCTTATGTTGTGTTCTGCAGTGGGGGGGGGGTTTTTGGGGGGGGACTTACATGAACTTGTGATGCCATTAAGGAAATGCAGCACAAACACAACACATGTAGTTCAATATATGCACATGCATATAGATCTGTTGACAACACTGAATGTAATAACTGTCAATATACTGAAAGATAATTATTTGCATAAATCAAACTCAAATGTCTGCATTATTTACTATTTGCACTCTTGCACCTGTTTTAAAGCCAAAATAAATAAAGGTTTATCTCACCTGTGGCAGAAACCCTCAGGCTTATTGTGAGCCTGGCAGCAGGTTGAATTCTTCTGCAAAACACAGCAACCTGACAAATGTCACATGGAGCAGAAAAAACAAAAATAACACAGAACATCTTCATCCTGTAATTCCTGAACAGAGCTCTCAAAGGTGCCATAGCGTGGAAACTTTGAAGCACAGGTTCAGCTCCACCTTCTCCTTTCCCTTCTCTGTGCCACACACATCTCTTGAACTGAAGTGCATAAAAACAACAAACAGCACATGTGCGCATACAATACAGAGCAGTGGGCTGCAAAATGTATGGATGTTTGCAGGATCTGCACTTGTGTTGTACCTACTTAACTTGTAGTTGTGGTAATGCAAGGCAGACACTGGGTAGAGTGTATGGCTGACTTTGGACTTACATGACATATGTCACAAAAGTGTATAGCTGTACTCCTGTTTGTCTGCAAGACCACTGAGGTGGCCTTAGAGACTTGAAAATGCACAAGATGCTCTACCTAATTGTCTAAGACACCCACTTACTGACATTAACTTGCTAAAAAGCTGTAAAATATGACCCCTTTAAATGTTTTCCCATCACCAAAGTGGTTTTCTGGTTTCTTTATGGGATAATTCCAAAGTTAATACTCTATTCCAACTCAATGGCAACTCTGGAGTAGATCCAGATAACAACACAGGTACATGTAATTAAAAAAAAAAAGGAAGATGGACACATTCAACTCACCCTTTATGCAATGCACACAAAGTATGTGCAGTGTGGGCGTCACTTGCATGGCTTCCATTCTGTTGAAAGTTTAAAAGTTAAAGTGCAGATCAGACTAAAACCATTCATCACCATCCCACCTGCTCCTACGATGTGTATGTCTAGTCCTGCCTGCACCCGTGAAACTGAGAAATTATGCCTGCACAATAATAGAGATGCACTGATTTTGTGTCTTCTCACGTCTCGCAGAAGAAAACACACGATTTATGGTATTAATAAAGAGATTTGTGAGGTCATTTGTTTTGTTGCCCTGACCTGTGTATCTTTTGGCTCCTATTTCATTGTTTTTCATTTAGTTTAAAGACAGCTTCATATGTGTGCCATATATGGGGATGCAGTGTTGCAACGGAAACTCTCAATGCAGCTGTTGTTGTGAAAGTGTAGTGACACGGACCCACAACAGGGGGCGCAAATGAATGGTCAATAGATGAGCCAAAAGGTAACAATTTAATGTTGTGAAACGTGCACAACGAACATACAGACAATCTCAGAATATAATTACAGTCAAATTACAAAGGTGACGTGTGGGCAGGCTCGAGGATAGAAGACGTCTGTCCTGAGAAGAGCCGGAACCACACGATTTCCGCCCCCACAGAACCTGGTGAATACTGGAGCCGCCAAGTCCCAAATTCCCAGGTGATCACCGTCCCCGACTGTCGGATCTGGTACTGCTGGCGAAGAACAAAGACAGTCAAGTGTGGGTGTGTGTACACCCAGTAACAACAGCGGTGGGAATGCCACCTCCACCTCTCACTCAATATGTTGCAGAGTACCGCAGTGATTCCTCAGGGGAAAAGAGTGCCGTCCTGCACTCACTCAGCCTCCACAGAAAAAGGAACCGGTACTCCTGCAAACACTCACAATATACAGATATATTGCAAAAGACACAAACGGCTGAGGATATTACCTCCAATGAAGTATGATATCTCGGCGATGAGGTGGAGATGACGTCTGGTCTTTATGGAGTGCGATGATGAAGAATGTGTGACAGCTGTCAGGAATTAATGAGTGACAGCTGTCACTCCCGGCTGTGTCCGTGGCGGCAGCGCCCTCTCGTGCCTGAAGCCCGCACTTCAGGCAGGGCGCCCTTTGGTGGTGGGCCAGCAGTACATCCTCTTCTGGCGGCCCACACAACAGCTGTGTCTGTATCTGTCTCTGTATGTGTACCTGTTGGTGTCCACTCATAAGCACCAAACTAACATTCCTCACGATTTGGCACATGGTCAACTTGGAGACGTGGATGGCGTCACCGATAACCTGGTGAAAGGTCCCACAGGTGCCATTTTTGAGGTAAGACACTGACGTTTTGTCAGCTAAAATAAGGTCCCCGTCACAGATTGCACTGCGACCGCCATTCGATATTTAGCCTCCTCTGTAGCAGGCTAAAAACTTTTGCTGGGTAACGCAAAACTTTAGCCAACTAAGTGCTTTGTGCAACGACTAACGTCAAAAGACTAATAGACTAAGTGAGTTTAGTCAACTAAACAAGATTAGACTGCTTTATGAAACCAGGCCCAGTGTCAATTCCCGGTCACACTACACTGTGCATGTTCTTGGACAAGATACTACATCTGTATAGTGACTGTCCCCCATCTGTAAATGGGTGCCAGCTTTGGCTGTTAAAGTAACGTTACAATATCCGGGAATAAGCACAGGCACCAATGGAGCTCAGGGCTTATCCAGGTTATACCATACGCACGCGCACGTACGCACGCACACACACCCTATTCTTCATGCTAAGTGTTGTGTGTTGGGGGTTTGGCTGGACATTTGGGTGTTCTTTTCTTTTCTTTGCTCTCCAGGTGGTATGCAAACTGATTTATTGTCTGTGGAGAAGGTGCTGGCAGAAGAGTCCTTCACCCTCATCAACGTAATGTGCAGCACCTGTGGATGGTGCTCACGTGCAACCTTAAAGACTTTCAGCTGAAGCAGATAATGAGATGGCGTTCTGCATTTAAGTCATGTGTGATTCAAGCAGAATTGCCGGGAACTCGACCTTGTGATGTTCGTTTGTGAGACGCTGAGGACCGCGCCTGGGTTTGACACATCGTGCCTGTGAAGGAGGACGGGTGAGGGACACATGCTGTCAGCACACATCAGAGGTGATTTGATTGTCTGAATAATTGTTAACAGTAATTTGGTATTTTGTTACACAGTATATGTGAATATTGATGAGAGTTGTGCAGCTTGCTTCTCACTGCCGTGGCGTGCGGACAGATGATCCTCCACCTGTTGTGAGAAGCTGCTCATTTACATAAAGCTTAAATTCAGACCTGAATGTGTTGCTGATAGTGTGTGCCTTTGAAGGATATTAGTTGTAGCTGCCGACTTACCTCACCTTTTCTATCCTTCGCAGAGTCGGTTTGTCGTGTCCACCTGGGGGGTGTTTGGCGGTGAACATGGGTCCAGAAGCGCCGGGCTTCGATCCTTTTGGGTGCTGGAGAGCGCGCCGTCCTTCACTCCGCCAGACAGACGCATTTACGTTTGTACACTTTGTATTGCACAGAAGGGGGAAAATAAATTGTTTTGTTATTGGAACCGCTTTCTGGTTGTTTTGGCGCTGGGTTCCGTCAGACGCAGGTCCGCTCCTCAACTCGCGTCGACACATAACAGTAAGTGCAATAATTATTGAGATCTTGGCCAAAATCATTAAAAATATTTCATAAACCCCCATCATTAAAAAGTGTATGAAGTAGCTAAAGATCCACATCATCAACAATCAATCAATCAATCAATTTTTTTTTTATATAGCGCCAAATCACAACAAACAGTTGCCCCAAGGCGCTTTATATTGTAAGGCAAGGCCATACAATAATTATGTAAAACCCCAACGGTCAAAACGACCCCCTGTGAGCAAGCACTTGGCTACAGTGGGAAGGAAAAACTCCCTTTTAACAGGAAGAAACCTCCAGCAGAACCAGGCTCAGGGAGGGGCAGTCTTCTGCTGGGACTGGTTGGGGCTGAGGGAGAGAACCAGGAAAAAGACATGCTGTGGAGGGGAGCAGAGATCGATCACTAATGATTAAATGCAGAGTGGTGCATACAGAGCAAAAAGAAAAAGAAACAGTGCATCATGGGAACCCCCCAGCAGTCTACGTCTATAGCAGCATAACTAAGGGATGGTTCAGGGTCACCTGATCCAGCCCTAACTATAAGCTTTAGCAAAAAGGAAAGTTTTAAGCCTAATCTTAAAAGTAGAGAGGGTGTCTGTCTCCCTGATCTGAATTGGGAGCTGGTTCCACAGGAGAGGAGCCTGAAAGCTGAAGGCTCTGCCTCCCATTCTACTCTTACAAACCCTAGGAACTACAAGTAAGCCTGCAGTCTGAGAGCGAAGAGCTCTATTGGGGTAATATGGTACTACGAGGTCCCTAAGATAAGATGGGACCTGATTATTCAAAACCTTATAAGTAAGAAGAAGAATTTTAAATTCTATTCTAGAATTAACAGGAAGCCAATGAAGAGAGGCCAATATGGGTGAGATATGCTCTCTCCTTCTAGTCCCCGTCAGTACTCTAGCTGCAGCATTTTGAATTAACTGAAGGCTTTTTAGGGAACTTTTAGGACAACCTGATAATAATGAATTACAATAGTCCAGCCTAGAGGAAATAAATGCATGAATTAGTTTTTCAGCATCACTCTGAGACAAGACCTTTCTGATTTTAGAGATATTGCGTAAATGCAAAAAAGCAGTCCTACATATTTGTTTAATATGCACTTTGAATGACATATCCTGATCAAAAATGACTCCAAGATTTCTCACAGTATTACTAGAGGTCAGGGTAATGCCATCCAGAGTAAGGATCTGGTTAGACACCATGTTTCTAAGATTTGTGGGGCCAAGTACAATAACTTCAGTTTTATCTGAGTTTAAAAGCAGGAAATTAGAGGTCATCCATGTCTTTATGTCTGTAAGACAATCCTGCAGTTTAGCTAATTGGTGTGTGTCCTCTGGCTTCATGGATAGATAAAGCTGGGTATCATCTGCGTAACAATGAAAATTTAAGCAATACCGTCTAATAATACTGCCTAAGGGAAGCATGTATAAAGTGAATAAAATTGGTCCTAGCACAGAACCTTGTGGAACTCCATAATTAACTTTAGTCTGTGAAGAAGATTCCCCATTTACATGAACAAATTGTAATCTATTAGACAAATATGATTCAAACCACCGCAGCGCAGTGCCTTTAATACCTATGGCATGCTCTAATCTCTGTAATAAAATTTTATGGTCAACAGTATCAAAAGCAGCACTGAGATCTAACAGAACAAGCACAGAGATGAGTCCACTGTCCGAGGCCATAAGAAGATCATTTGTAACCTTCACTAATGCTGTTTCTGTACTATGATGAATTCTAAAACCTGACTGAAACTCTTCAAATAGACCATTCCTCTGCAGATGATCAGTTAGCTGTTTTACAACTACCCTTTCAAGAATTTTTGAGAGAAAAGGAAGGTTGGAGATTGGCCTATAATTAGCTAAGATAGCTGGGTCAAGTGATGGCTTTTTAAGTAATGGTTTAATTACTGCCACCTTAAAAGCCTGTGGTACATAGCCAACTAACAAAGATAGATTGATCATATTTAAGATCGAAGCATTAAATAATGGTAGGGCTTCCTTGAGCAGCCTGGTAGGAATGGGGTCTAATAAACATGTTGATGGTTTGGATGAAGTAACTAATGAGAATAACTCAGACAGAACAATCGGAGAGAAAGAGTCTAACCAAATACCGGCATCACTGAAAGCAGCCAAAGATAACGATACGTCTTTGGGATGGTTATGAGTAATTTTTTCTCTAATAGTTAAAATTTTGTTAGCAAAGAAAGTCATGAAGTCATTACTAGTTAAAGTTAATGGAATACTCAGCTCAATAGAGCTCTGACTCTTTGTCAGCCTGGCTACAGTGCTGAAAAGAAACCTGGGGTTGTTCTTATTTTCTTCAATTAGTGATGAGTAGAAAGATGTCCTAGCTTTACGAAGGGCTTTTTTATAGAGCAACAGACTCTTTTTCCAGGCTAAGTGAAGATCTTCTAAATTAGTGAGACGCCATTTCCTCTCCAACTTACGGGTTATCTGCTTTAAGCTACGAGTTTGTGAGTTATACCACGGAGTCAGACACTTCTGATTTAAAGCTCTCTTTTTCAGAGGAGCTACAGCATCCAAAGTTGTCTTCAATGAGGATGTAAAACTATTGACGAGATACTCTATCTCCCTTACAGAGTTTAGGTAGCTACTCTGCACTGTGTTGGTATATGGCATTAGAGAACATAAAGAAGGAATCATATCCTTAAACCTAGTTACAGCGCTTTCTGAAAGACTTCTAGTGTAATGAAACTTATTCCCCACTGCTGGGTAGTCCATCAGAGTAAATGTAAATGTTATTAAGAAATGATCAGACAGAAGGGAGTTATCAGGGAATACTGTTAAGTCTTCTATTTCCATACCATAAGTCAGAACAAGATCTAAGATATGATTAAAGTGGTGGGTGGACTCATTTACTTTTTGAGCAAAGCCAATAGAGTCTAATAATAGATTAAATGCAGTGTTGAGGCTGTCATTCTCAGCATCTGTGTGGATGTTAAAATCGCCCACTATAATTATCTTATCTGAGCTAAGCACTAAGTCAGACAAAAGGTCTGAAAATTCACAGAGAAACTCACAGTAACGACCAGGTGGACGATAGATAATAACAAATAAAACTGGTTTTTGGGACTTCCAATTTGGATGGACAAGACTAAGAGACAAGCTTTCAAATGAATTAAAGCTCTGTCTGGGTTTTGGATTAATTAATAAGCTGGAATGGAAGATTGCTGCTAATCCTCCACCCCGGCCCGTGCTACGAGCATTCTGACAGTTAGTGTGACTCGGGGGTGTTGACTCATTTAAACTAACATATTCATCCTGCTGTAACCAGGTTTCTGTTAGGCAGAATAAATCAATATGTTGATCAATTATTATATCATTTACCAACAGGGACTTAGAAGAGAGAGACCTAATGTTTAATAGACCACATTTAACTGTTTTAGTCTGTGGTGCAGTTGAAGGTGCTATATTATTTTTTCTTTTTGAATTTTTATGCTTAAATAGATTTTTGCTGGTTATTGGTAGTCTGGGAGCAGGCACCGTCTCTACGGGGATGGGGTAATGAGGGGATGGCAGGGGGAGAGAAGCTGCAGAGAGGTGTGTAAGACTACAACTCTGCTTCCTGGTCCCAACCCTGGATAGTCACGGTTTGGAGGATTTAAGAAAATTGGCCAGATTTCTAGAAATGAGAGCTGCTCCATCCAAAGTGGGATGGCTGCCGTCTCTCCTAACAAGACCAGGTTTTCCCCAGAAGCTTTGCCAATTATCTATGAAGCCCACCTCATTTTTTGGACACCACTCAGACAGCCAGCAATTCAAGGAGAACATGCGGCTAAACATGTCACTCCCGGTCTGATTGGGGAGGGGCCCAGAGAAAACTACAGAGTCCGACATTGTTTTTGCAAAGTTACACACCGATTCAATGTTAATTTTAGTGACCTCCGATTGGCGTAACCGGGTGTCATTACTGCCGACGTGAATTACAATCTTACCAAATTTACGCTTAGCCTTAGCCAGCAGTTTCAAATTTCCTTCAATGTCGCCTGCTCTGGCCCCCGGAAGACAATTGACTATGGTTGCTGGTGTCGCTAACTTCACATTTCTCAAAACAGAGTCGCCAATAACCAGAGTTTGATCCTCGGCGGGTGTATCGTCGAGTGGGGAAAAACGGTTAAAGATGTGAACGGGTTGGCGGTGTACACGGGGCTTCTGTTTAGGGCTACGCTTCCTCCTCACAGTCACCCAGTCGGCCTGCTTTCCCGGCTGCTCGGGATCTGCCAGGGGGGAACAACAGCAGGTGACAATTTTTTCCTCCAATAATAATCACCGTAAGTGGGTTTTTAACAGCAAGTGCTGCAAACAAAAAGTCAAGAATCTAACTACCCTGGTTTAAAGTTAAAATAATTTCCTCTTCCTCACTACCTGTGCTGACCTTCCAGGCGTGTTAAAGTTAAATTACTAATGCACAAGATATTTTTTTTAATTGACAGAAGAGTGAAACAGCCCAAAACCAAAAGAGAAGATTTAGAGATACAATCAGAACAAAGAGAGACAAAAGTTGGGGCTAAAAAAAAACAATCCACCAAGACAGTCAGGGGGAAGTGACCTTCCCCGCCGACACTGTTGTTCCACGGTGAGAATCCCCCAGCCGGCAGCCTCATACATCTGCTTCCAGTTAGAACTCAGTGCTTTGACGCGTTTCCTGTGCTGCTACACCACGAAGCCACGGCGCAGCCCTCCCAACGCCATGACAGCCAAACTGTCTGGAGATAGCGCACGCGTTCGTCCGGCCAGATGTTAGAATCTACTAAGAAAACAGGCTCGGCCCGTGCACTGATCATTAGTCACGTCACAAATAACATGTCACCAACATGCTTCTCGCAGGTTTCAGGCTTCATGTTGCAGAGCTAAAAGAACAACAACAAAACCAGGATGTAACTACACATCAGACTATTCTAATTAAAGGTATCTTTAGTATAACACCAGGTGATGTAACAGAATGGAGCAAAATAATAAAATCATAATTATAATAATAGCATGACACTGTTTATTTGACTCTATGAGCAGAAGAGCAACTGTTATGTATGAAACTATGTCAAAGAGGAAGTGACACGTTTTCCAATTTGAGTGTCTTTAGTTTCAAATTGCTGTGACAGACAGACAGACAGAAAAAAAGATTCTACAAATGAGAACGGCACTCAAAATATGTACATCTGCCAAGACCGAACAAATCTGAAATTTGTCAGTCAGATTAGTCATTGCATGTACAAATGTACACTCACTGGCCAATTTATTAGGTACACCTTGCTAGTACCAGGTTGGACACTCTTTTACTTTCAGAGCTGCTTTAATTCTTTGTGGCATAGATTCAACAAGGAGTTAGAAACATTCCTCAGAGATCTTGGTCCATATTCATATGATGGCATCACATAGTGACCCAGTCTGCCCACTGTCCTCTGACCTCTGACAGCAACAAGGCATTTTCCTCCACACAACTGCCGCTCACTGGGTATCGTCTCTTTTTGGACCATTCTCTGTGAACCCTAGAGATGGTTGTGTGTGAAAATCCCAGTAAATCAGCAATTTCTGAAATACTCAGACCAGCCCGTCTGGCACCAACAACCATGCCACGTTCAAAGTCACTTAAATCCCTTTTCTTCCCCATTCTGATGCTCAGTTTGAACTTCAGCAAGTCGTCTTCACCACGTCTAGATGCCTAAATGCTTTCAGGTGCTGCCATGCATTTGGCTGTTTGTTAACAAGCAACTGAACAAGTGTACCTAATAAAGTGGACACTGAACGTATGTGTCAACTCTAAGAGATTTGGATCCTTATCTCAATCTGCATGAAATTTCACTTATTGATGATCTTCTATTAGACGTGCACAGCAGTCCCTGTGTCAGTCTGCAAACATTTAACACAAGTAAATAAATAAAACCCACAATTCACATCCAGACACTAATTAACACCAGCTATTGAATTGACAAGATTCATTATTCCACCACATTTCACAGATATCAACTAAACACACTGTGTAATCCCAGTAACAAACAAAATTCTACTGCAGATAAAAAATATAATAGTTTTGATAACTGATTAATCATATAGTCTAAAAATCTAAGAAAAAAATTAATCTCCTCTGAGACCAGTTCCTCAGAAGTGCTAATCACTAGAAACTGAATATCTTTGGGGTTTGAACTGTTGAACAGTCAATAACCCGTGAGTATGATACATTTGAAAAGTATTTTTTCTGAAATTTTATAGAGAAAATATTTAGCTGATTATATAACTGACAGATTGAGGATAAATTGATCATTTTTATTGTTGGAATGTGTAGCAAATAACTGCTCTTTGTTATTGGGAACCTGAGCTGGATGGAGGCAAATTCCTGCCCAGTGATGTCCGTATGATTATAAAGTCCTGAATCTTGAACCTGATACACAGTAATAAGGACAATCTGAGGCATGTGCTGTAATTTGACCTGCCAGTTTTGGGAACTAACAGCACATCACGTCACTCACACATGAAGAAAACTAATGTTTCTGTGCAGCTCCTCAATAAAACAACACGTTGCACTGAGGTGATTCCCGGTGGAAATCGTGACCCCAGAACGGAGAAATACATTCGACTTTAAAAATAAAATTAAATCAAACAGGAAACCACACAACTCTGCTGAAGAGAAACACTATAACCTCACAGGCCACGGCAGGAATCATGGGTAAAGTGAAACTGAGGAGGAGAGGAGACAGAAAAACGTGTGTGATGAAGAGGAGGTAAAGAAACAGGAAAGAGCTTCTCAAACGCTTTCCTGCGTTGGAGGGTCTCCCCCCACCGCAAAGAAAAAACTAAACAGTACACGAATTATCTGAAATCACAGTGTCACTGGAAATTTACCTTGGAGTCGCCTCCTCATAGCAGAAAAGGTCATGCTGGTTCACAGTGAACTTAGTACTGCAAATATCAACTGTTGTCATATTTAAAAACACTTTTTTTTTTTTTTTTTATGCAATTAGATCAGTACTCAAGTTTAGTCATTTCTTCATTCATTTTCCAAACCTGTTTATTCCAGTTAAGGGTCATGGGTGGGTTGGAGCCTTTCCCAGCAGTCACTGGGTGAGAGACTGGGTACACCCTGGGCAGGCCACCACTTTATCACAGGGGCCTGACATGAAAGTGGATTATCACAAGATTTCAGAACAAGAATACTGCATTTACTGCTACACAATATGCAATGGAAGTAAACGTGCAGCCTTAGGACCCGGTCACATGGCACACGGCGACAGCTGAAAGAAAAGATAAAAAGTCGCAAATCGTTGAGAAAAGGTGGATGAAAGATCCTGCACTTTTCCTGTCACTCTTGATTCGAAAAGCCTGCGAATCAAGAGTGCAAGAGGGAACGAAACAAAACCAAAACTAACAAAAGAAAAACAAAGCAAACGGCAACCTCAACGCTTTGAATGAAATCAGAATGAAACATTCACAATGACGTTACCGACAGCAGGTATGAGACCGAGCGCAGCCCGCCCTGTTCTCAAGGCTGCAGTACTTGCAGGTGCGGGATTTGGTTGTCTTGACGACAGGTGTGAGATGTTCAACGACACCTCATATTGCATGATCAGCAAGGAGGCTAGGGAGGAAGTAGGAGTCACTCATGTCTGACTTTTGTTGTGTCGATAGGTGCCATAATTCTGATGTCTGATGCCTTCTATTGAAAGCCCTGCATCATCCAAGTTGGACATAGTGTCTAAACTGAATGAACAACCTGGTTCACAGTGGCAGTGAACCAGGTGAATATAACATGTTACTTAAGGCAATTAGGTACTTTACCAACAACTGCATAATTCCAGTGACAAAGTTTTGAAAAATAAGTCCAAATGGACTTGTTTGGCACAGTGGCTTATTGGTTAGCACTGATGCCTCACAGCAAAAATGTATGGGATTACTTCTTGCCTTGTCCTCTCTGTGTGGAGTTTGCATGTTATCCCCGTGTCTCTGTGGGATTTCTCCAGGCACTCAGTTTCCACAATCAAAAACATACAGATTTAGGGTCTGGTCTTTTCTCCATCCCTGCCCAAGGCAGTATCTCTACATCTTGAGTTGGTCCCCTCTGGCTGCCCACTGCTTCCTAGTGGTTGGAGTGTGTTTAACTGTACTTAATTCAATTTCAATTCAATTCAATTTTATTTATATAGCGCCAAATCACAACAAACAGTTGCCCCAAGGCGCTTTATATTGTAAGGCAAGGCCATACAATAATTATGTAAAAACCCCAAAGGTCAAAACGACCCCCTGTGAGCGAGCACTTGGCGACAGTGGGAAGGAAAAACCCCCTTTTAACAGGAAGAAACCTCCAGCAGAACCAGGCTCAGGGAGGGGCAGTCTTCTGCTGGGACTGGTTGGGGCTGAGGGAGAGAACCAGGAAAAAAGACATGCTGTGGAGGGGAGCAGAGATCAATCACTAATGATTAAATGCAGAGTGGTGCATACAGAGCAAAAAGAGAAAGAAACACTCAGTGCATCATGGGAACCCCCCAGCAGTCTAAGTCTATAGCAGCATAACTAAGAGATGGTTCAGGGTTACCTGATCCAGCCCTAACTATAAGCTTTAGCAAAAAGGAAAGTTTTAAGCCTAATCTTAAAAGTAGAGAGGGTGTCTGTCTCCTTGATCCGAATTGGGAGCTGGTTCCACAGGAGAAGAGCCTGAAAGCTGAAGGCTCTGCCTCCCATTCTACTCTTACAAACCCTAGGAACTACAAGTAAGCCTGCAGTCTGAGAGCGAAGCGCTCTATTGGGTGATATGGTACTATGAGGTCCCTAAGATAAGAAGGGACCTGATTATTCAAAACCTTATAAGTAAGAAGAAGAATTTTAAATTCTATTCTAGAATTAACAGGAAGCCAATGAAGAGAGGCCAATATGGGTGAGATATGCTCTCTCCTTCTAGTCCCCGTCAGTACTCTAGCTGCAGCATTTTGAATTAACTGAAGGCTTTCAGGGAACTTTTAGGACAACCTGATAATAATGAATTACAATAGTCCAGCCTAGAGAAATAAATGCATGAATTAGTTTTTCAGCATCACTCTGAGACAAGACCTTTCTAATTTTAGAGATATTGCGTAAATGCAAAAAGCAGTCTTACATATTTGTTTAATATGCGCTTTGAATGACATATCCTGATCAAAAATGACTCCAAGATTTCTCACAGTATTACTAGAGGTCAGGGTAATGCCATCCAGAGTAAGGATCTGGTTAGACACCATGTTTCTAAGATTTGTGGGCCAAGTACAATAACTTCAGTTTTATCTGAGTTTAAAAGCAGGAAATTAGAGGTCATCCATGTCCTTATGTCTGTAAGACAATCCTGCAGTTTAGCTAATTGGTGTGTGTCCTCTGGCTTCATGGATAGATAAAGCTGGGTATCATCTGCGTAACAATGAAAATTTAAGCAATGCCGTCTAATAATACTGCCTAAGGGAAGCATGTATAAAGTGAATAAAATTGGTCCTAGCACAGAACCTTGTGGAACTCCATAATTAACCTTAGTCTGTGAAGAAGATTCCCCATTACATGAACAAATTGTAATCTATTAGATAAATATGATTCAAACCACCGCAGCGCAGTGCCTTTAATACCTATGGCATGCTCTAATCTCTGTAATAAAATTTTATGGTCAACAGTATCAAAAGCAGCACTGAGGTCTAACAGAACAAGCACAGAGATGAGTCCACTGTCTGAGGCCATAAGAAGATCATTTGTAACCTTCACTAATGCTGTTTCTGTACTATGCTGAATTCTAAAACCTGACTGAACTCTTCAATAGACCATTCCTCTGCAGATGATCAGTTAGCTGTTTTACAACTACCCTTTCAAGAATTTTTGAGAGAAAAGGAAGGTTGGAGATTGGCCTATAATTAGCTAAGATAGCTGGGTCAAGTGATGGCTTTTAAGTAATGGTTTAATTACTGCCACCTTAAAAGCCTGTGGTACACATAGCCAACTAATAAAGACAGATTGATCATATTTAAGATCGAAGCATTAAATAATGGTAGGGCTTCCTTGAGCAGCCTGGTAGGAATGGGGTCCAATAGACATGTTGATGGTTTGGATGAAGTAACTAATGAAAATAACTCAGACAGAACAATCTGAGAGAAAGAGTCTAACCAAATACCGGCATCACTGAAAGCAGCCAAAGATAACGATACGTCTTTGGGATGGTTATGAGTATTTTTTTCTCTAATAGTTAAAATTTTATTAGCAAAGAAAGTCATGAAGTCATTACTAGTTAAAGTTAAAGGAATACTCGGCTCAATAGAGCTCTGACTCTTTGTCAGCCTGGCTACAGTGCTGAAAAGAAACCTGGGGTTGTTCTTATTTTCTTCAATTAGTGATGAGTAGTAAGATGTCCTAGCTTTATGGAGGGCTTTTTTATAGAGCAACAGACTCTTTTTCCAGGCTAAGTGAAGATCTTCTAAATTAGTGAGACGCCATTTCCTCTCCAACTTACGGGTTATCTGCTTTAAGCTGCGAGTTTGTGAGTTATACCATGGAGTCAGGCACTTCTGATTTAAAGCTCTCTTTTTCAGAGGAGCTACAGCATCCAAAGTTGTCTTCAATGAGGATGTAAAAACTATTGACGAGATACTCTATCTCACTTACAGAGTTTAGGTAGCTACTCTGCACTGTGTTGGTATATGGCATTAGGGAACATAAAGAAGGAAACATATCCTTAAACCTAGTTACAGTGCTTTCTGAAAGACGTCTAGTGTAATGAAACTTATTCCCCACTGCTGGGTAGTCCATCAGAGTAAATGTAAATGTTATTAAAAATGATCAGACAGAAGGGAGTTTTCAGGGAATACTGTTAAGTCTTCAATTTCCATACCATAAGTCAGAACAAGATCTAAGATATGATTAAAGTGGTGGGTGGACTCATTACATTTGAGCAAAGCCAATGAGTCTAATAATAGATTAAATGCAGTGTTGAGGCTGTCATTCTCAGCATCTGTGTGGGATGTTAAAATCGCCCACTATAATTATCTTATCTGAGCTAAGCACTAAGTCAGACAAAAGGTCTGAAAATTCACAGAGAAACTCACAGTAACGACCAGGAGGACGATAGATAACAACAAAATAAAACTGGTTTTTGGGACTTCCAAATTGGATGGACAAGACTAAGAGTCAAGCTTTCAAATGAATTAAAGCTCTGTCTGGGTTTTTGATTAATTAATAAGCTGGAGTGGAAGATTGCTGCTAATCCTCCGCCTCGGCCCGTGCTACGAGCGTTCTGGCAGTTAGTGTGACTCGGGGGTGTTGACTCGTTTAAACTAACATATTCATCCTGCTGTAACCAGGTTTCTGTAAGGCAGAATAAATCAATATGTTAATCAATTATTATATCATTTACTAACAGGGACTTAGAAGAGAGAGACCTAATGTTTAATAGACCACATTAACTGTTTAGTCTGTGGTGCAGTTGAAGGTGCTATATTATTTTTTCTTTTTGAACTTTTATGCTTAAATAGATTTTTGCTGGTTATTGGTGGTCTGGGAGCAGGCACCGTCTCTACGGGGATGGGGTAATGAGGGGATGGCAGGGGGGAGAGAAGCTGCAGAGAGGTGTGTAAGACTACAACTCTGCTTCCTGGTCCCAACCCTGGATAGTCACGGTTTGGAGGATTTAGAAAATTGGCCAGATTTCTAGAAATGAGAGCTGCTCCATCCAAAGTCGGATGGATGCCGTCTCTCCTAACAAGACCAGGTTTTCCCCAGAAGCTTTGCCAATTATCTATGAAGCCCACCTCATTTTTGGACACCACTCAGACAGCCAGCAATCAAGGAGAACATGCGGCTAAACATGTCACTCCCGGTCCAATTGGGGAGGGGCCCAGAGAAAACTACAGAGTCCGACATTGTTTTTGCAAAGTTACACACCGATTCAATGTTACTTTACTTAACTTAGGATAGGTTAATTTAATTTAACCTTTATTTAACCAGGTTAGTCCCATTTGACATCAAGATCTCTTTTGCAAGGGACACCTGGACAATTATAAAGTTTCCACTTCACCTAACCAGCATGTCTTTAAATGTGGGAGTAAACCAGAGCACCTGGAGGAAATCCACACAAACACGGGGAGAACATTCAAACTCCACACAGAAAGGCCACAGGTGGGAATCGATCCCATGACCTTCTTGCCGTGAGGCAACTGTGCTAACCGCTAAGCTACCATAATGCCACCGTGATAAATAAATGCAGAGGACAAATTTGTTGTATGTATGTACAGTGACAAAAAAGGCCCTTCTTGATAGCCACACTCCAAATTTCCAGTGTGGTAACTTTTGGGATTAAGTTAAAACAGAGACCAGCAATTACACTAGTGTGTCGACATTTTTAAAGCCCCTTTGATATGTTGTGTGAGTATGTATGTGTGTGTGGGGTTTTTTTTTTTAAACAGAGTCCAAGAGCCCATTTTGTTTATCGTTTCAGCTACATGGCATTATTGTTGTTGACAGTTCAGCTGGTCCCGTTAGTGTCCAGGGTCGCCACAGCTGATACAGTCTGATCCGCATAGGTATTTGGCACAAGTTTTACACCGGATGCCCTTCCTAATGTAACTCCAGTTTTACCTTGAGAAACACACACAGCCACTGGTGTTCCAAAGAGGTCTCCCATCCAAGTACTAACCAGACGCTGCACCGCTTAGCTTCTGAGATCTGAAGGGATCAGGCTGACACAGAGCAGACTGGCTAGCTACATGGATTTATTATTATCTATATTATAATTGCCAAGTGGCCTCTGTATGCATGCGTGCAATGGATTAGATCACGCAGAAACCGGGGAGGGCTGACATTTGCTGTTTGGTATGCATATGCATTTTGGGTCAAGGATGAACGCTGTGAAAACGGAAGGTTGATAGGACAAATATTTGGGGAAAATTACAATTTTAGCTAACCAGTAAACAATGGATGTGTGTCGAAATGCACCATGGAAGTGTGGGGGTTTTAAATGTTGTTATTTTGGTTCATGTCAGTTTAACAGTGTTGTTAGTGTTATTGATTTATTGTGTTTTTGTCATTTAATTGGTTTAGTCAGTTTAGGGTCATCTTGTTGTTACCATGAGTGAGTTAAGTGTCAGTTTTAGGTACCATAAGTAAAAAGTGTAGTGCTGTTGATGTCTTCCACCACAGTCTGTTTGTGTGTCAAATTAAAAGCACCTGCTTACAGCAGAATGCAGAAAAGACAAAAAGCTCTGTGTGCGTGCATGCGTGCGTGCAATTTATATCACACACAAACTGTGGAAAGCTGACATTTGCTATTTGGTGTGCTTATGTATTTTGGATCAAGGATGAAAGCCGTCAAAGAAGAACGTTGACAGGACTAATATTTTACAGAAGGTACATAAATTAACTAACAACACTGAACAATGGACATTGATTTTTATATTCTGGACTCACATGCCAATCCAGCAGGGGCGGTAAATCATCTATATATTACAAGTATGCATGTGTGCGTGATTTTATTTAGTAAGTTCAATGTAAATACATAACTGTAAATACATTACAAATACATGACTGACACAAGAAAGTGAAAACACTTGTTTTCATTGTGGTCCATTTAAAAATCAAATGACAAAGAAGTAATAGTAATAATAATAAGAAGTAATAATATAATAATAAAAATAATAACAGTAATAACAGTGTATATGATAACAAGAACCTAAACAATTTCTAAATACATTAAGACAGTAAAGTAACAAAAAAAGTAAAGAAATAAATAGGAAATAAAAGGGTTAACTTCTTCTACAAACTGTTGAGGTCTAAGCTCTAAGGTTCTAAAAACATTCTGGACTTACACACCATTCCAGCTCATGATAGAAACTTTGCATAATTTATTACCACCCTTGAAAAATGTCAGCTACCTATTTTATAAACACTACCCATTCTAGAGCCCATGGCAACGCACTAGTTTGTTTTATTGATTTTGGATATTGCAATATTTTTGGTTTCAAATTACAAAATCTGACCATACATAAGAATTAATAGCTCATTGCTGATTGAAAGGGTGTATTTACATTATTAATGACATGATGATGATGTGACAATAATATTTTTTATCACAATTATTTCTGAGACCTTCCTAGGGAGGTGTTCCAGGCACGCCCAGCTGGGAGCAGACCCCGGGGACGACCCAAGACTAGGTGGAGAGTTTGTATCTCCACACTGGCCTGGGAATGCCTCGGCATTCCCCAGTCAAAGGTGGTTAATGTGGCCAGGGTAAGGGAAGTCTGGGGTCCCCTGGAGCTGTTGCCCCTGCAACCAGGTCCTAGATAAGTGGTTGAAGATGAGTGAGTGTGATGAGTATTTCTGATGCAATATCTTATCATATAAAATAATTATTGTGGCAGGCTTCATCATATCCAGGTAGAAAGTTTGCCTGAAGATGCAAAGGATGATGGTTTCATGATTATGGCAGCTTGCAATTTTTTTATGTTGAATAATCATTCACTGTACAAAAATTTATAAAATATTACTTTTAAATACACATCAAATTTTCCTGTATGACATTTTTAAAATCTAAAACATAAAAAATAAGTTTAAAGGGAAAGCTAGCAATAAATAAATAAATATATCTTACAATTTAGCAGATAAAACCCCCCAAAAATATTGGAATTCATGCAGAATAAATGCCCCAAACGAATCACTTACAATAAATAAATTTAAAAATAACTGAGGATTATTTTGTCATCTTTTTAATAATTTCAGACCAAATCAAGTTCACCAAAGGACTGCTTATCAGTATGAGGTATGTTTTATGTGTTTTTACTGTACATCGCTCATTCTGCAGCTGTGTGTGCAGCTGAGTGTCTCCTCACTGCACAATAACTGACATGTTTGTGATTAAAAAACAACAACAACAACACACATATATGAACCATGAATACAACTCCTTTCTTCAGCTCTAAAACTAAAAACCTGAAAATCTACTTATTCAAATGCAATTTGGGTGAACAATATGTTTGCAGATTCAAAAATCTCTGGTCTAATTGCTCCCATTTGAGGGTGAGTGCGAGCCAACAAGGACAAATGAAAGTTTAAGGAGGCAGTATCGATTTGTGTGGAGGTCAGGAGTAGGTCACCTCTATCAGAGAATCAACAAACAGCCGCTAGCACCCTCCTCAGCTAAGCCAATCACCTTCTGACCCGGCCTACCGTTACCATGGCAAATGACCCTTAACCACATGGACCATATACTGCGCTCTTTGTTGAGTGAAAGCAGCACAGTGGAGCTATAAAACATCCGCAGCTAATGGCTACTAATTGCACATTTTCACTTGGAAAACACTACAATTTTCAGAATCATTTATTTTTGCATCTCTCATTTCATGTTCCTTCCATGATCTACTTTTGAGAAATAAACTCTAATTTCTTACATTTGGCTACTCGTTCCATCGTTCCCTCCTACTCTGCTCTTCATCCCTTCCTTCCTCTTTTTCCCCTCCCTTCCTCCGAGGCAGGCAGGCGGTGGTGGAAACCAAGCCTCTGGCAGTGTCTTCCTATCCTGAAGGAGCCCTCAGGTTCCAACCTGTCAATATCCCAGGCAGCATCTTGGCTCTGCTGTGGTGTCTGTCCCTCCTGTTAACCAAGAGACAACCACAATTTCAGCACCCCCGGCCCCGGGCCCCCCTGCTTTTCCACCATCCAGGCTCCCAAACCACACACAGGCCTCACATGTGTAAAAGGGCAGCACCCTGGCAGAAACAGCCAGCAATATGGCAGCTGACGGCAGCATTCTGTTCAGTGACATCACAAGCAGTCTGGATGAGATTCAAGTTGGCAAACTACAGTCAGTAAAATGCAAGAAAACCCAGTTAACGCAGTGAAAAAGGTCTAGTAATGTCACCACCTGTATCAATTTTACTTTGAGGAAGGACAAACCGAGCTATATATATATATATATATATATATATATATATATATATATATATATACACACACACACACACATACATACATGCATACAGACACACAGCAAGTAAAATCAGTATTGATCATGTCACTATTTTTCTCAGTAAATATATGAAATATATATATGAAATTTTCACCAAATGTTAGTAATAACCAAAGTAATCCACACATACAAAACATCAAACCATAAATTAAGTTAGCCTATGTGTGATAATATGAAATGTCATAGGAAAAGGGTATTGAACACCTGAAGAAACATAGGTGCAAAAAGGCATGGAAAGACACCAGCTGAAATGTACAACCCCAATTCCAATGAAGTTGGGATGTTGTATAAAATGTAAATAAAAACAGATTACAATGATTTGCAAATCCTCTTCAACCTATATTCAATTGAATACACCACAAAGACAAGATATTTAATGTTCAAACTGATGAACTTTATTGTTTTTGTGCAAATATTTGATCATTTTGAAATGGATGCCTGCAACACATTTCAAAAAAGCTGGGACAGTGGTATGTTTACCACTGTGTTACATCACCTTTCCTTCGAACAACATTCAAGAAGCATTTGGGAACTGAGGACACTAATTGTGAGTGTCATGATTTGGTATAAAAGGAGCATCCCCAAAAGGCTCAGCCATTCACAAGCAAAGATGGAGCGAGCATCACCACTTTGTGAACAACAGTCCCAGCTTTTTTGAAACGTGTTGCAGGCATCCATTTCAAAATGAGCAAATATTTGCACAAAAACAATAAAGTTTATCTGTCTGAACATTAAATATCTTGGCTATGTGGTGTATTCAATTGAATATAGGTTGAAGAGGATTTGCAAATCATTGTATTCTGTTTTTATTTACATTTCACACAATGTCCCAACTTCATTGGAATTGGGGTTATATCAGAAATTAAAAAGCAGTCTTGCCCCTTATCAGTGCAAATTAATATGAGCTGGGTCAGTCCCAACTGATGGCCTATAAAAAGGTGTCTCGTTACAAAGGTGTCATACAAGAAACATCTCATGATGGGTAAAAGCAAAGAGCTCTCTGAAGAGCTTCACAACCACATTGTTGCAAAACATACTGATGGCACTGATGACAGAAGGATTTCAAAACTTCTGAATGTTCCAGTGAATAATGTTGGGGCGATAATCTACGACCAGGTGCTCTTTGCAAGATTTCTGACAGAGGACTGAAAAGAACTATCTAAACAGTTGTCCAAGAACCAAGGACCACTTCAGAAATACCTGGATTTAGCTGGTACAATTGTTTCAAAGAAAACAATAAGTAATGCACTCAACCACCATGACCTGTATGAAAAATCTCATTTAAAGTTTGCTGCACAACATTTAGACAAGCCTGTGAAATACTGGGAGAATATAGTCTGGTCAGATGAAACCAAAATTGAACTCTTTGGATGCCATAATACACAACATAAGTGGCACTGCACATAACCACAAAAACATCATACATACTAACAGTGAAGTTTGGAGGTGGGAACATCATGGTGTGGGAATGTTTTTTCAGAATACATTTCAGCAAGACAGTGGACATTTCAGCAAGACAGTGATCCCAAACACAGAGCCAAGGAAACTTTCAATTGGTTTCAGAGAATGAAAATAAAGCTGCCACAATGATCCAGCCAATCACCTGATGCATGTAACTAGTTTCTCTATACAGGAGGCATCTTGAAGCTGTCATTACCAAAAAAGGCTTTTGTACGAAGTGTTCAATAAATTTCAGCAAGCGTGTTCAATACTTTTTCCCTGTGTCATTCCATTTTATTGCAAATAACTTAATTTCTGTATTTATTTGTTTTGGTTTCTTTGCATGTATGGATTACCTTGGTTGTTACTGACATCCAGTAAAAATTTAATGTCAGTTGCACCTTTAAAAATATATTTACTATGAAAATGGTGACATGTTCAGCACTTATTTTACCCACTGTACACAGGTAGCTGACATTTTTCAAGGGTGGTAAAAAATTAAGCAAAGTTTGTACAATGAGTTGAAATGGCACGTCAGTCCACAATTTTAGAACTTTAGACCAATATTTTTAGAAGAGGAACTCAACCCTTTTATTTCCTGTTAATTATGTAATTTTTAATGTTAATTTACTGTCTTAATGTATTTATAAATTGTTTAGGTTCTTGTTACCATATACACACTATTATCATTATCATTAGTCTTATTATTATTAACATTATTATTACTATATTTTATTATTACTTGTCTTTTGTCATTTGATTTTAAATTGACCACAACGCAATTGTTTTCACTTTCTTGTGTCATTGATGCATTTTTAACGTATTTACAATAATATTATGTACTTACATTGAATTTCCTAAATAAAATCCCGCACACATGCACGCTTTAATATATGATGATTTACTGCTCCCTGTTGGAATGGTGTGTAGTCCAGAATGTAATTAGCAACATTAGCTAACATCCGTAGTTTCTCCAAAAATACTAGTGCTATCAATGTTCCATTCTGGCACAGTTTATGCTTGACCCAAAAAAACATAAGCATACCAAATGGCAAATGTCAGCTGTCCCCAGTCGCACGCACGCCGACCTTTTCATTTTTTCTGCATTCTTCCCCAAGCAGGTGCTTTTAATTTTTACACACCCACAAACAGAGACAGTGGCGGAAGACATCCAAAGCAATACTATTTTCTCTCATGGTAGCCACAACATGACAACTAAGCTGACTAAACTAATTGAACTACAAAAACACAATAAATCAATAACAATAACAACACTGTTAAACTAACATGAACCAAAATAACAACATTTAAAACCCTAAAACCCTGAACCCCCATGGTGCATTGCAGCACAATGTCCACTGTTTAACTGGTTAGCTAAAATTAACTGCTATCAACTTTCCCTTTTCACAGCATTCATCCTTGACCCAAAATACATAAGCATACCAAACGGCAAATGTCAGCTCTCCCCAGTTGCATGCACGCATGCACAGCTTTTTCTTTTTTATGCATTCTGCTGGAGGCAGGTGCTTTTACTTTTTACACACGCACAGAGACGATGACTGCTACAAGCAAGTGCTTTTAATTTTTACACACCCACAAACAGAGACAGTGGCGGAAGTTGTAGTAACGACAATATGACACTTAATTAAACTGACTAAATCAATTGATTTACAAAAACACAATAAATCAATAACATTAACAACTCTGTTAAACTAACAGAATAAATTAAAAACAATATCAACGCTGTTAAAATAACATGAACCATAATAACATTTTCAACCCCGAAATCCTATGGTGCATTGCAGCACAATGTCCATTATTTACTGGTAAGCTAACATTGTTAATTTCTCCAAAAACATTAGTCCTGTCAACTTTCCGTAACACCTCATTAAAGATGTTTGACGGACACGTTACTTGAACCAACCTACCAAATATCTGACTACAAGTTTCACGGAAAAAATACTCAGTGTCTTTGCCAATAGCGCCACACTAGGGTCAAATCACAGAAAGGAATTTTAGAGCAATTTAAGGGACCAAATGGAAAGGAGAGTCTTAGCTTTGGCGTACGTGTGATTTTATAATATACACATGCACAAAGGCGTACATGTGGCAACATGTCACCCATTCTGTCTCATTCACACTCAAAACATGCACTCTTCGTGGCTGACTGCAAGGCACCGTGGCTGTCTACTGGGAGCTCAGGTTACAGCCAACCGGCGGGACAGACTTTATGAAATCCTCTCTCTCACACCCACTCTCTCCCCCTCCACAGGGCTCCGGAGGAGATATCAGGTTGCCGGTTCAGCGCCGGCCAGGCTTGGCGCTGGCGGCAGCTTGTGATGTTGGATGCCTGTGTGTGTGTGTGTATGTGCACGCTTGCATGCATGTGCATGTTTTATCTCCCATTCTTTGAGGGTATCAGCACACAACACTGCTGATACCCTCCAGGTATACAGGTGTGATTTACAGCATAGACGCCACGCACACTAAAGCTGACCGCTCCACATCCTTTGAAGCACACTGTATCACACAGTGCTGTGAGAAATAATGGAGTGATGAGGAGTTTAAATACTGCAATTCCTCAGTTTCACCACTACCCCAATTACAGGAAGTAAACAGAAAACTATCAACAGGCAGCATCTACTTCAGATTCTATGATGTCGTCTCTCCTCTTGCAAAGCCACTTGGAATAATCCATCACTGGAGAAATTGCTGTGGCCTACTTGCAGGACTGAGTTACAGGAAAGGTGGAAGAGCCACTATGTGGGCACGCCACGCAATGGTTCTGCTGCTGGCTCGCTTGCTAGCCCAGCATGGAATGGCATTCATGAATAATGGATGGAGACATCTGCCATCCCTGAATTATAGATCTGTGAAGACTCAGCACATGGGAACAGCCCAACAAGCGCTAATGGCTAACTCCCCATGACAAAATATGGTTTTGAGACACATGAATGATAGTTGGTTTGGGCTACCTTTCAGACAAGTTGAGTGAGGTGTGCATATATATATATGTGTGTGTGTGTGTGTGTGTGTGTGTGTGTGTGTGTGTGGTGTGTGTGTGTGTGTGTGTGTGTGTGTGTGTGTGTGTGTGTGTGTGTGTGTGTGTGTGTGTGTGTGTGTGTGTGTATTTCTCTAGCTAGATGAAGTGTTTAATGGATAAACTATACAGGAACTAATCAAGGCATTTAATTAGAAGGTAGAACTTGGAAATTCCAAGTTCTTGTGAGGATATACAGACATTTACAGACATTTAATGGAGCTTCATCAAGAGTGCCACAACGTTCAGGATCTTATGATGAGTTTTTTCCCCGATTCAATGTTTTATGTCTGGTTAATATGTCCAGTCAGGCCAGAGGGGCAAAAGTGTTCACAGCAAATGATCTTTGATTGAAGCACCATCTTACAGAGAGGACACAGTGTAGTCACATGAGCATGCAAGCTAATACCAATCGCACCAACTTGAGGCTAAAGGTATCCAACTATGATTCAAAGCAACAGCTAATCAAATCAAAAGTTAAATTTGCTCCAGTTTTGATTTTTTTTTTTTTTTTTTTTTAAAGTGTTGGAAATTTTTGGTTAAGCAAATAGGTTTCTAAAAAGGAATAATTTGCACCATCTCTCATACATCGTTATGTTATATGTCATAGAATCCAATGGACATTGAACTTGTTTGTCCTTTGGAGACCAAACATTCAACACAGTCAAAATGATGCCATTTAGGCTATTAATCCTATTAGTTGTAAGGTTTTCCTGTATTTTCAGTACACAGCATAACATATATAGTAATACTGATTAAACCAAGCATGTAAGTAGCAGCCAATTTACATTCTAGTGTGCTAACAGCTAACAAGCTGAATTATTCTCAAATACATTATTAACAGTGACTATGTTTACATGCCGTTAATATTCAGGTTAAGGTCAATATTCCGGTTTCTGAATCATTAGGAATAACCCGTTTACATGCTTAAGCAGACAGAGTTACTCCTGTATACATGGTCATTGGTATCATTTAGAATATCCCCATCTAAACAGCGACGCACATCTTCCACGGGTGCTTGATTTGTTCTGGCGTTCGTGCAAATCCTGCTTCGTGTAATCCTGCTTCATGTAAAACCCCTCACTACACACTTTTCTCAAACAGGCATTAACATTTTTCTCACTTTTCTCTCCTGCGGGCTGCCTCCTCATCAAAGCAGCAAGCACAGTCTATGGACCTGTTGCCAGATTTGGTGCAGGTCCGCACAGCAGAGAGGGGGGCGGTGTGAGTGGCCTGCTGCGGCATTTACTGAGCCCACAGACACGGTAAGCGCATCGGAGGCAATGAGAGCAATCGCGGTGATATGCCGACCGGTGCCAGCGACCAGCTCGCCTAATAAGGACGCAGAACACAATGCGTTGTTTACATCTGCTTCTGTGGTGTCCGGTGGGTTGCGCGCGCCGCATACAAGTAGTTGCCATACTCAAAAGACCAAGATTCCTTGCGGATAGGACATGCGCAGAACACAAAATAATGTTCCTTTCTACGGGGATATCCCGATGTGCGTTTATATGACCTGATATTCAGGTTAGAAAAGGAGTAACCAGGGGTCTTATTCGGGTTTTTAAAAACCGGAATATGAACATATTCGGGTTTTTGCGGGTGTTTACATGGCCGTGCGCAACCGGGTTATTGCTAATATTCCGGTTATGAAAGGGTTATTGGCTGCATGTAAACGTAGTTAATGACAATCAGCACCTCTAAATCTGAGGCCATAGTTCTCAGCAGGAAACCAATGGATTGCCTACTCTGGGTAGAGAATGTGATCTTGCTCCAAGTGAAGGAGTTCAAGTACCTCGGGGTCTTGTTCACGAGTGAGGGGACAATGGAGGTTGAGATTACTCGGAGAATCGCCGCAGCAGGTATGGTGTTGGATGCGCTTTACCGTACTGTTGTAATGAAAAGGGAGCTGAGCCAAAAGGTGCAGCTCTCAATCTACTGGTCAATCTTCGTTCCTACTCTCACCTGTGGTCATGAGGGTTGGGTCATGACCGAAAGAACTAGATAGTGGGTACAAGCGACTGAAATGGGTTTCCTCAAAAGGGTGGCTGGTGTCTCCCTTAGCGTTAGGGTGAGAAGCTCAGTCATTTTGTAAGTTCAGAGTAGAGCCGCTGCTCCTTCAAGATTGAGAGGAGCCAGCTGAGGTGGTTCGGGCATCTGGTAAGGACTCCTCCTTGTATGTTCAGCTGGAAGGAGACCCTGGAGAGGACCCAGGACTAGGTGGAGAGATTATATCTCCACACTGACCTCAGAACGCCTTGAGATCTCCCAGTCAGAAGTGGTTAATGTGGCCCAGAAAAGGGAAGTTTGGGGTCCCCTCCTGGAGCTGTTGACCCCGCGATGCGATCCAATCCAGGATAAATGGTTGGAGATGAGTGAGTGAGTGACATTATTAACCCTAATGCAGGGTGAAGAAACAGCAAGAAAAGTTAGTACTGTGTGGAACAATCAAAGAGCAAATCAAAGAAAACACCAAACTGTTTTTAATGTGTTGCAATTTCTTCCAATTTCCCTTTTCTACAGTTAAGCAAATACAGCAACAAACCCGAACTGACACTGAATTTCCAGTTTCATGCAGCGGAGGAAAGTGACAGCAGATTGTCCATAGAGGAATCAATACAGTGTATCAACATTACAACACCAAACCAATGGATGCAACTTTAAATGAGCTTCAGAAATCCTCATCCTAATAAGCCGTGGCTAATGTATTTGAGGTATTTGTAGGCCTCCTGCTTCTGATGTACAGTAGCTTCTTAAATATTCTATAATCTATGGTTACAAGTCCTGCTTTTTTAAAAGCAACAGAAATGAAACAGGAGGTGGATTTTTTTTTTTCCGGCTGACTCTACCAGGGACCACTTCGATCTCAGCCTCCCTCCCCAGGATTATCCTCTTATCAGTGCCTCAAAAGCCGGGCTAAGACGCGCCAGTAATTAGCCTATCTTTAATTAATGAGCACCTCTTTCCAAAACCACCCACAGTCCGTGTAGGTTCCCACTTGGAAGGCAAGCACTGCGGCGTAAAAATGAGCAGACTTAATCTTGTTTTCGTCTGAACAAAAGAATAAACATGCAGAAAAGGGCAAAGTTCATTTGAAGTAGTTGGGGAGTTGCACCACGCAGAATGTCCCTCATCTTGCATGCACGCCCGCAAACAAGCCTTTCTACACTGCAGGTTTCAAAGGGAATCCTGCCACCCACCACTGTTCCACTTTCTTGTGCGTGTGTTTGTGATGTCTGAGTGCGTGTGCACATTTGAGTGTGTGTTATCCGCTGTGCGGTGCTGCTCTGACATTATGCTACCACTCAACAAATTTCCATGCTCGATAAGCATCCTTGTGATCTGCGATGGAAACATGTAGGGGGGGAGACGAGGGACAGATTCACCTCCATCAACCTCCCTCGAGCTCAAACGATGAGCACACACAAGCTCGTTTGACCCTGTCACCTTTTGAAGCAGCCTCCAGACTGGGCAGAGAAACGGTAACGGCTGCATACTGTATATCTGGAGACCAACAGCTGCTGAAGGACACACACACACACACACACACACACACACACACACACACACACACACACACACACACACACACCAGCACGACTCCTGGTCACTAATTTTCTTGCTAATAGAATCAGAAAGGAGTGGGTCATCCGAAGGGGAATCGCAGCAAGATAACAGCTACTGATAAAAACAGAAGATGAGAAGAGAGAACGCCAACGGTGCCATGGCCTGGCACCCCAAAACGACAGGGGTGCAGGGATGCAGGAGGGTGGGGGGGGACTGCTTCTGCATGCATATATTAACGGTGCTTAGGCACACTAATTGCTTCTCACTTAGACAAATCTCCTGCAAATCACGGCTGCGCCGCCAGCACCGCTCAGGCCCCCCGGGAAGGAGAGACGGCAGGCAGGCGGACAGAGCGAGGGGCAGAGGAAGGGGGGTGCGGTGGCGGCGAGTGGAGCGTGTGTACCAGAGGCGCCTTGCAGCATGATGAAGGAGGAAGAAGTGGAAAAGGAGGAGGAGGAGGAGAGGGGGAGGCTCCCATGAGGATGTACAGAAACGAAAGAGAGAGAGAGAGAGAGAGAAGCTCCAACACTTTAAGAGTGTCTGTCTGTCTGTCTGTCTGTCTGTCTCTCTCTCTCTCTCTCTCTCTCTCTCTCTCTCTCTCTCTCTCTCTCTCTCTCTCTCTCTCTGTGTGTGCTCATCCATAGTCCAGGAAGAGCGCCCCCTCCCCAACCTTTTACACCCGTACCCTCAGAAGCCTCACTGCTGCTCCGCTCCTCCATCCCTCCACCTCCCTCCTTCTACTAGCTCTCAGATCTCTGCTCTGCCCCCTTGCTCTCGCCTCCTTTCACTCTGCCTCTCTCCCTCCCTATACAGAAAAGTGGAGGAAAGATGAAACTCTACAAAGGGGGAGGGAAAAAAAAAATCAATAACACAGATGGATAGCTGGATAACAGGGTCCGGCATGCTTCGGCGGTGAGGCAATCCAGAGGGTGCCCACACAACTTCCACACAGGCGGAGAGACAGGCAAAACAAGACGGCTGGGAAGAGGGCGGTGATCAGCCTCAGGAAGCCGATATCACCCTCAATACACAAGAACACTTGCAAAAGTACACACTACAGTGAATGTATGGCTGCATCCTGCATACACCAACAAAAAAATAACCTAAAGTACACTACAGTCCACACGCGCCAGTAAAGCACAAAATATACAGTGTGCTTGTTAGTAAATACACCCACATCTGCAAGAGTGCTCATCTTCAGCCACATGCACGCAATCGGAGAAAGGATACAACACAGTATCACACATCCTGAGGTGATGGAGTTGTTGTTGTCGTCACCAATATCATAGACGTTGAATAAGATCGATGTTACTGAAGGGCCTGTAATATTCTGTCGGGGTTATGGCACTAGTCAGGGTCTGAATGCAGCGAGTCCCATTAGGGGTTTAAGGTTCACAAGGCCTGATCGAACACAAGATCAACTGGAGTTCAGTCAAAGCAAAACCAAAGTACAGCAAACAGGAAGCGTCGCAAAACTTCCACCACCACTCAGTTATAAGCGCAGTCATGACTGAAAAACATGTTTTTCCCAACTTTTGACCTTAACCTCACTGAAAGTGCCGCAAGTAACCATCAAACAAACGAAGTTGTGGAGGACATATTATTGAAAATTATGGGGGGGGTCCCAAATAAGAGGCTGAGGTATAGCCATAAAATGCAAATTGTTGAATTTACATGTATACACTCACCATCCACTTTATTAGGTACACCTTGCTAGTACAGGGTTGGACCCCCTTTTGCCTTCAGAACTGCCTTAATTCTTCGTGGCATAGATTCAACAAGGCTTTGGAAACATTCCTCAGAGATGCTGGTCCATACAGACATTATAGCATCACACCCATTCAACTAGCCTGCCCATTCTCCTCTGACCTCTGACATCAACAAGGCATTTTCATCCATACAACTGCCGCTCACTGGATATCATCTCTTTTTCGTACCATTCTCTGTAAACCCTAGAGAAGGTTGTGCGTGAAAATCCCAGGAGATCTGCAATTTCTGAAATACTCAGACCAGCCCATGTGGCACCAACAACCATTCCACGTTCATAGTCACTTAAATCCAGTGGTGGGCACAGCTAACCAAAAAGTTAGCTTCGATAACAGATAATCAGCTAACTGAAAAGTTATCTTTTATAAAGCTTAAACCGTTTAAACCACTCAAAAAATTATCGGAAGCTACAGCTAACCAATAACTTTCAGTATTGTCTCCAGTACACTTACAACTACTAACAAGCTGATTTTGAGTTTTAACACAACGGTCGCTGCCGGTAGCATCAAAGGCAGCCACAGACCCAAACAATAAGTCAGCACTTCTGTCTTTGTGCATCCTCGCCCCTGCTGGAAGCTCCTGTTTACTACACAGGGTGCAGCAGCGAAACAGTTGAGAGGAGTAGCAAAGCTCAACTCTCTACTCAATAGCCGTGTCACCGTGAGACGGAGGTCTTGGAAAATAAAGCAGTGCTGACTTATGTTTTGTGATTTATAAATAAAATGAATACGGATAAAATAACTCCATTAACCCTCTGATGTCCAAGGGCATTTTTTTGGACAGTTCACTCGCCTGGCATAAATGTTTTATTATTGCTGTTAACAGCTTTTCCTGCATCCCACAATCAAGTTTTATGCCTGTTTTTTTCAGGATAACCTGTGCTTTCAGAATATATATGCTTTTGTTGAGTTTTATAAGTGTAATAAAGGTTTACAATCAAAAATAAGGAAGGAAAAAGTAAAGCGGAAAATAATTTTCCACGCACATTTATTCAAAACATACAGCAAACTATAATAAACAACTGTTTTGACACTTTATAAAGGTAATTTGAGGTCTTGTGTGAAAGACTGTACAACAAAAAGGTTCAAACACACACAAATGCACATTTTGAACAATATATACAAAATGATCTATGTGGTTTTTTTTTATTGCCTTCATGGTAAAAGCAACAGAGTTATCCAGTAACATTCACATGCAAACTAGTGGAGCAATCCTGATAGTTACACACTCTTTGTTTGAGCACGTGAGATTGTCATCAGAGGCTCTCCATCTGCGCAGTCTGCTTTCAGTGATCGCTGTGCGCAATGGCGCAGGGTGCATTTGGAGACCAATAGTATGTACTCATTGGAGCACCCAGGGGGCTATTCAAACGGGCCAACTAGTAACATATCATTCCTGAAAACGATCTTTGGTTTTTCTCATGAGGTGAATCTGCCCTACGATTGGATTTTGGAAAACCATGTGACGGTGAACCAATTCCGACTGGACACTCACATTGCACACGTCATCACACAGCTTCTATGAGGAGTACAAAGATGGCTGATGGCTGGCTCAAACATCCACAGAGTTAACTTTTCAGCAAAAAAAAAGTAATTTTCTATCTCATATCATTAAAAAGTTATTTATAATTTAGTAAAACTTGGTCTTAGCCGTCGTATACGACAGCATCTTAATGTCAATTCTGTCATTTGTACAAAGTTAAAATATAACACATATCGTTTAATTTTAAATAATGCACTAATTCTGAAGTTCTGTAACAAACACAGACAGATGTGAAAAGGATAATGGGTAAATGAACCTCCACTAACACTGATTGGTTGACTCATTCATTCTATGTAAAAACCAACATGTTAATGTGAGGTGACGTGTGTGCTGGTATTTAAATGTGCTTTTGTAAAATATGCCATTTTATTTATATGTTTTAAAAAAAATTATAATAAGCCATTTGCAAAAGCCAACTAAGTCAAGTTGTGATTGGAAAACCATCTGATGTAACCAGGGTCAAAATGCATAGAACACTGCCATCTACTGGCGCCCAGATGCTCAGCCCCTTACCCACAATCCTTTGCGTACCAGTTTTTTTTAAACAACAAACTCCACAATGACAATTGTAAATGAACATTATACAACCAAAATGTATACTTTTGTTTCTTTAGCTGCAGTAAGAGCCTGCAACAACTCTCAGGCACCCAAAGAATTATAATTTATGGGATATCTCAAATTAGGGTTAATACAGTCTCTACTGGCCAGTAGATGGCAGTAGAGACCCTAGAGCAAACAGGAAAATATTGGAAAAGCAACCTGAGCTTCTTCTGACATTTAAAACAAACACAATAACAAGTAACAACATCTATAAACCCATAGAATATATTCACAAGAGTTTTAGGCACAATATACAAAGAGTTTAATGCTGTTGTCCGTGTGGAGCCAGATCAGAGCGTCTCAAATGCATTTCTCCTGCCATGACTGTACCCATAATGCAATGGGCGGCAGAGAATGTCCACACTCACACTCTCAGGAGCACCACTAGCTTAATTATGACAAGCTAAAAGTGGACGCTCTCGTTTTGGCCAAACAACTTTCCACAGTTTCTGGGGATTCTGTGTTAGTACGCGCCCGTGGCCAAGGTGCTTGATGAATTCCTTCACAAAAAGTAGTTCCCAGATAACTGTGATATATTCCTGTGAGATAATGATTATATCTCATCTGAATCAATTCTAAAATTTACCGGTAATAAAATTATAAAGAGAACTGAAGTTTTAAGAGTGGCCATAATAAATATTTAAGAAACTTAAAAGTTTATAAGCATTGTAAACATTGACACGATGGAGTTTGATGCAGAAGAGTTCAGAAAGATACGATTGGAATGTTTTCATGACCATTTACAGTTGGCGATGAGAGACTTGGGTGTTAACTTCGTGTTAAAGTCAGAACAAGAAGTTGCACTGAACGAGATCTATCTGGGAAGAGACGCATTCTGTGTGTTGTCGCTCCAACGAGAGCGGCACACTGAGCAGGGTGGTGAAAGTAGTCCAGCGAGCTCAATCTGTGGGCGTGAGCTATCCCACAATGCCAAAACAGCAGAGATGTCGGTCCAATGAGAGCGGCACTCTGAGCAGGGTGGTCCACACTAAAACCTTCTAAATTACTGCAGTACTTTAAAACTAAAACATATAGCTGATATTTTCACGTTATAAAACTTCAGAAGTGACATTAATTTAAATAACATGTCCTAAATTAGTTTGGTTAAAATTTTAACCATAAGTTAAAACTGTATGCCTCTGGATGACTTGGGTGATATTGCCGGTGAATTAATATGGTGTCAGGAGCAATGATCTTGTGACCAGTTCGCCTCCCAGAGGAGAGCTGGTTTAGGGTTTCTCCCTAAACCAGCTCTCCTCTGTTTACAGAGAACAGAGCTGTTTATCTGCTACAAAACAGGTAAGCACTAAAATTTTTGATATCAGATTTAACAAAGGTTTTTATCTGTTAAAGCTTTATTTACTTCACCTGCAAAAATGTTAGCGATTTAAAAATTATCGGACCAAAATTTATTGGAAGATAATTGGTCTGATGATGGTTTTCCAAGTTATCTGAAAAGCTAATTCGATAATGAAAACATTATCTTCGATAATTAGCGGATTAGCGGAACTGTGCTTACCACTGCTTAAATCCCCTTTCGTCCCCATTCTGATACTTCAGCAAGTCATCTTCACTACATCTAGATGCCTAAATGTATTGAGTTGCTGCCGTGTGATTGGCTGATTAGCTATTTGTGTTAACAAGCAATTAAACAGGGGTACCTCATAAATTGCTGACATCAAAGGTCAAATCTGTATTTTTTTGGAGGTGATCTGAGTTCCATATGGTTTTGGTTACACTGCAATGTATTTTAAATTTTTAATAAATTTAAATAAATTAATAAATAAATAAACAAAAAAAGGCAAGGCAAAACGAAAAACAAATGATTACAAAGTGACTGCTATCCATCAGGATCACAGAAGCAGACCATAATCACACCCAGTCAGTTCCATTATTGAACCATCACAATAACTTCATGAGTGGGCAGCATGGTGGCCAAATGATTAGTGCACTCTTGTTTCCAGAGCAGAAAATGTCTGGTTCAAGTCCACCCATGCCCATTCTTTATGTCATGTAGAATTGCACCAGGGAGAGCATCCAGCGTAAAACGTGCCAAATCAACATGCAGATCCATACTGGCTCTGCTGTGGCAACCCCAAGGGAAAAAAGGGAGAAGCCGAAAAAGAACATCAAACACTTCATTAGTATGATACCTCGAAAAATCCCTATATTTCCAACCAGTAGGTGGTTCTGTGGAATAGGAGTTGGACTACCAATGTATACTGTGTTTCAGTGTCCCTGTCTGTGCTCAAGGACAGGGGTACCAGCCGTCGCTGGAGAAGTACACTGCAATGAACTGGCATCCCATCTAGTGTGAGTCATAGGCTCTCATCTGCTTCATGCTACAGTACCTAAGGATAAGCACCGGGTCGATGAACGTCAGGGTCTCCAAGCGAAACATTTCATTCTGAACATTTCATACAGTTTGTTCGATGTTGGTGTGGGAATATCACCAATTTTTAAATTACAGAATTATGCATATCACCGAGATAGCGTCACAAATATTTAAGTGACAAAGAATCTCTGTCCAGTGTGACAGAAGACATTCACAAATATCAAAGTAAAACTCACCCAAGAAGTCTAATTATTTCAATAATAATAACTGCTTAATTAATTCTTGAAATACAAAGGGGGCGGTGCTTGTCTTAGGAAGCCATTTAACCTTTGGCTTCTAGCTGTAATTTCTTATGTTCAATTCTTAAATATTGCGTGAAATAATTGCCATCTCATGTTTTCAACTTTCTGATTTGGTTTCTTCCTGTTAAAAGGGAGTTTTTCCTTCCCACTGTAGCCAAGTGCTTGCTCACAGGGGGTCGTTTTGACCGTTGGGGTTTTACATAATTATTGTATGACCTTGCCTTACAATATAAAGCGCCTTGGGGCAACTGTTTGTTGTGATTTGGCGCTATATAAAAAAATTGATTGATTGATTGATTGATTGAAAAATGCAGTTTATGATTATTCATTAAACGCGTTGGCCACCAGGGGGAGCCAAAGTTGTATGAAAAACACAATTCTGGAATAGTTCAGATTTTCTAACAACAGGTACATGCTTGCTCAACCAAACACAGTAAAACGTCATTTTGGTGTTTAAAGCCAAAGTAAAATAGTATCATACAAGATATGTTGTACTTGACCATTTTATAGACTATTAAACATAAAAGGGGTAGTTAAAAACACTTTTATCTACCTTTCTTGGGCGTCACTGGCTTCAGGTTATTGTGGTTTGACATTTAAAAATCAACTTATTGATACCTGATATTTTCATGAAGGCTGTAATCCACTATAGCAAGCAGTTTTATCGCACAACTTTTTAGCTAATGCACTTTTTTTCTCGTTTGTTTCAGTGGAACGCGACGAGCGCGTGCCATCTACTAGTGACGCAATCATGCTGCGTTCATGGCATGAATAAAATTTGACAAACGACTTTCACATTCAGCTATAGTCACGTTGAGAAGACAACCACAGAAAGGAAGCAATTATTAAATATAGAGTCGGCGAAAAGAGTGAAATGGCTTTAGAGTCCTTCACAACAGCATACATTTCAATAACATTTTTTTTCTCCAGATGAATTTTAATTGTGGCACAGATTTTTACATATAAGCCTGGGCTCGATTTATCAAATTGACCCAAATCATCAATTAATTAGATGTAGTTACAGTACTTGTGGACAGAGTAACAAAGGGAGTGCGTACTTTAAGCAGTAATGTAGCTGTTACACATTTTTGCCTTCATCTTGTAAAACAATTTTACGCTCACGTCAACTGTCTTTGTCGTAACTACTGTAAGAACATTTAAAAACTTCTTGTTGTAAGTTGTAGAATCATGCTGGCATGTTGTTCTGACAGCGCTGTGTTGTAAGTCCATGTGTCATAGTGTCAGATAATAATGTCAGCAGAAGCGGTTCTAGCTTGTATTATGCCCTGGGCAACACCCCCCCCCCCTTTTTTTTGGGGGGGGGGGCACCATTCCACACAACACTGGACCATTTTAATCAAATGTTTTATATCTAACTAGCTGGGGTACCCGGCACTGCCCGGGTTAACCTGTTTTAGACATAAGCCAAATGCCAATCATTTTAATCAAAACAATTGCCCAACATTTGTTTTTGTAATGCTGATGTCTTAAAAATATAATAGTTAATGGGGTAAAGTTTGTCCAGCAGAACTATAAGAGGTGGACTCCCCAAACTAAGTGGAAATACTTCCTTCAAATAGTCCTTCATGCAGACTTTGTTTTGCAATCCAATTTATAACAAAATGACACACAAAAGGTAGGTAACAGTAAATGTAAATATCAATGAATCACAATTGAGGTAGTGGTGTATTTCACTGTTTTCACATTGCAATTTTACAAACATAAAATGAATGTATTCAGACAGGAAGGCAAACTGGGTTGTACAGGACAGTCAGGTGCTTAACAGTTGAGAACATAAAGTAGCTGAAGGAAGGGATTAAATAAACAGAGATGGCCAACACATATACAGGGCTGGAAATTTGAATCTGCCTGATCATACCCACAGTCTCAGCCTAAGCGTGTTGTTGTTTTGCTGAGTGTGCTGTGGCTGTGCTGTGCTGAGTGTCCTGTAGAAAGAAATTAAATAAACAGAGATGGCCAACACATATACAGGGCTGGAAATTTGAATCTGCCTGGTCATACCCACAGCCGGCTATTTTGGGGGTAATTTTCAGTTTTTAGGGCTACATATTATAGTTTGGGAGTTTATCCCAGACAGACAGAAAGACAGACAGAAGTGGCAGCTAAGCACATGGTACAACAGTGTATGGTCTTACATAAATGGCTATTTTGGGGGTAATTTTCAGTTCAACTTTAAAAAAATGGTAGCAGTTTGTTCCCCATGTCATGAGGATTCAGAATATACATAGTTTTTAGGGCTACATATTATAGTTTGGGAGTTTATTGCACATGGTACAACACTGTATGGTCTTATGGTCTTCAGGCTCCTCTCCTGTGGAACCAGCTCCCAATTCAGATCAGGGAGACAGATACCCTCTCTACTTTTAAGATTAGGCTTAAAACTTTCCTTTTTGCTAAGGCTTATAGTTAGGGCTGGATCAGGTGACCCTGGACCATCCCTTAGTTATGCTGCTTTAGACGTAGACTGTGGGGGGGTTCCCATGATGCACTGTTTCTTTCTCTTTTTGCTCTGTATGCATCACTCTGCATTTAATCATTAGTGATCGATCTCTGCCCCCCTCCACAGCATGTCTTTTTCCTGGTTCTCTCCCTCAGCCCCAACCAGTCTCAGCAGAAGACTGCCCCTCCCTGAGCCTGGTTCTGCTGGAGGTTTCTTCCTGTTAAAGGGGAGTTTTTCCTTCCCACTGTAGCCAAGTGCTTGCTCACAGGGGGTCGTTTTGACCGTTGGGGTTTTTCATAATTATTGTATGGCCTTGCCTTACAATATAGAGCGCCTTGGGGCAACTGTCTGTTGTGATCTGGCGCTATATAAAAAAAAAGTTGATTGATTGATTGATTACATAAATGGCTATATTGGGGGTAATTTTCAGTTCAACTTCTTTAAAAAATGGTACCAGTTTGTTCCCCATGTCATGATTCAGAATATATATAGTTTTTAGGGCTACATATTATAGTTTGGGAGTTTATTCCGGACAGACAGACAGACAGATGTAGCCCTTTATGTATATAGATGTCTGGATGTTTGCTATTTCAGTTGGACTGAAAACTGTCATCCTATGTATAAGGAACGCATAGCAAGAGGCTAAGAAAAACATAAGACCTATTAATTACATTTGTTCTTCTCATTACATATTTATATCTAGGGGTGGCAATCTCTAAGTACCTCACAATTCAATTCAATTATGATTCGGAGCACTGCAATACGATTATAAATCAATTATCAATGCACTTTAATGCATCTTTTTATTTCTCATTGTATGACTGTTTGATACTTTTCAAAGCACTGTATTTCTAATGATCCATAAATTAATTTATTTCCAACAGATTATTTGCACCTGTGTCTCTAATTCACTGATTCTAAATTCTAAAAGGGGGGTGGGGGCATTGCCCCCCAGCCTTCCTGCTTACGCTGCTTGTGCAAGTGTAGGCTGACTCCACTTTGGACTATTACCAATCCAGAAAATTAAAGGGTAAAATGTGTACATGCACCTTATTGTGATTGAATGAATGAATGATGGAATGAATGGTTTATTCGGACCACAGAAATATACACAACAAAGGAAAAACAAAAAGAAAAGAAAAAATAACATGCATACAACTTAAAATACAATCTGCCATAAGCCTGCAGCATTCAGAACAAACATGCAGCTCAATACTGTGACAACTTATATTTCTGGATTATACGTACATCCAGTTAATATAATCCAAAAAGGAGTGGGGGGAAGTAAAAAACGTATTTATTCCCACTCCCTATTTCAACCACTTTAATGACTTCAATGCTACCGAACAAAATACATTTACAATATAGCAACACATAAAGGACAAAACTCATCCTTCTTCATCAGTCACATATCTAGAGAACATCATTTCTTTATATTGATATTTAAACTGATTGATATTTGGACATTGTTTGAGTTCCTCTGTCAGTTTATTCCATATTTTAGGACCACAAATGGAGACACAGAAACCTTTCCTGGTTGTCCGAGCGCCAGCAATTTTAAAATGATACAAGCCCTTTAAATTATATTTTCCCTCTCTCTCACTGAAAAATTCTTGAATTTTAAAGGGCAGTTGCTTATTTTTCACTTTATATATTAATTGAACAGTCTTAAATGAAATCATATCGTGGAGTTTTAATATTTTAGATTTAATGAACAATGGGTTGGTGTGGACTCGATAACCTGCATTGTGAATTGTTCTTAATGCTCTTTTTGGAAGAATGAATAATGGTTGCACTGTAGTTTTATAATTGTTGCCCCAAATTTCAGCACAGTAAGTCAGACAGGGTGCAACCAATGAACAATACAGAGTATATAGTGCTTTGCAATCAAGAACATGCTTTGTGATTCACGGGGAGAATATAAAGGGCTGTGCTACGTCATAATGTCAAACTCTGCATCAACCAACGAGGAAAACAGCGAAGGTTTGACATGGAAAATCATTGTAGACCTTCTTTTTTACACACAGAAAGTTGATCAGGAATTGAAAAGGGAATCAAAAGAGCATATGAAAATTCCGTAAGGTATGTAGTGCAACAAATAACTGAAACAATACTTCACATGGTGATACCAACACCAAATCCAGCACAAATTCTCCTTAGACATTACTCTTTTGAAAAAAACGATGGGCCACTCGAATTATCAATAGGCGGCCACGTTGGGGTCAATTGAAGAATTACACAGGGGTTAAAATATAAAAATGCTCTAGTCATATTGAAAACTATACCACATTATTTGTCTGATTATAAAGATTTCAAAAAGGTATAGTTTGGACTATCCATGACTGAATGTTATGGGGTAAAAACCTTAAGAATGGTGACAAAGGTCAATTTCAGTTTGTACAGGGGTCAAAAGTTAAAGTTGCTCCAATTTTAGTAAAAAATGGTGTAAATTGTTGATTGGGCTACTTGGATTGATAAATGGAATACTTTTGACTGTGCTGAATGCTTGGTCTCTAAAGTAAAGGTCAAATAATGTTGACATCCATTGAATTCATTGAATTCTATGACATGTGACATATGTTACCCTGTAACGTGATAACTAAGCATGATACATGGACTCAACCAATAATTTGCATCACCTTTGAACAAAATTGGAGCAACTCTAACTTTTGACCCCTGTACAAACTGAAACTGAACTTTGTCACCATTCTTGTTGTTTTTACCCCATAACTCCATAGAATTCAGTCATAGATAGTCCAAAATATACCTTTTTGGAATCTTTACAATCAGACAAATAATGTGGTATAATTTTCAATATGACTGGAGCAGTTTTATATTTTGACCCCTATGTAATTCTTCAATTGACCCCTACGTGGCCGCCTATTGAAAATTCTAGTGGCCCATAGGTTTTTTCAAAAGACTAATATCTAAAGTGTACTTTTGCTAAATTTGGTGCTTGTATCACCATTTGAAGGATTCCTCTGTAAATATTCTGTTATCTGCTGCACTGATGTCTTCTATAATACATTCCAATTCTAAGGAGGACTATACTAGTGTATACTAAAGTATATCTAAATATATAAAAAGAACCAGGGATGGTAGGTTGAAAAGCTTTTTTTATCCTATCCTTCAATGCGCATATTAAGCAAATATGTAGGACTGCTTTTTTGCATTTGCGCAATATCTCTAAAATTAGAAAGGTCTTGTCTCAGAGTAATGCTGAAAAACTAATTCATGCATTTATTTCCTATAGGCTGGACTATTGTAATTCATTATTATCAAGTTGTCCTAAAAGTTCCCTGAAAAGCCTTCAGTTAATTCAAAATGCTGCAGCTAGAGTACTGACAGGGACTAGAAGGAGAGAGCATATCTCACCCATATTGGCCTCTCTTCATTGGCTTCCTGTTAATTCTAGAATAGAATTTAAAATTCTTCTTCTTACTTATAAGGTTTTGAATAATCAGGTCCCATCTTATCTTAGGGACCTCATAGTACCATATCACCCCAATAGAGCGCTTCACTCTCAGACTGCAGGCTTACTTGTAGTTCCTAGGGTTTGTAAGAGTAGAATGGGAGGCAGAGCCTTCAGCTTTCAGGCTCCTCTCCTGTGGAACCAGCTCCCAATTCAGATCAGGGAGACAGACACCCTCTCTACTTTTAAGATTAGGCTTAAAACTTTCCTTTTTGCCAAAGCTTATAGTTAGGGCTGGATCAGGTGATCCTGAACCATCCCTTAGTTATGCTGCTATAGACTTAGACTGCTGGGGGGTTCCCATGATGCACTGAGTGTTTCTTTCTCTTTTTGCTCTGTATGCACCACTCTGCATTTAATCATTAGTGATTGATCTCTGCTCCCCTCCACAGCATGTCTTTTTCCTGATTCTCTCCCCTCAGCCCCAACCAGTCCCAGCAGAAGACTGCCCCTCCCTGAGCCTGGTTCTGCTGGAGGTTTCTTCCTGTTAAAAGGGAGTTTTTCCTTCCCACTGTCACCAAGTGCTTGCTCATAGGGGGTCGTTTTGACCGTTGGGGTTTTTCTGTAATTATTGTTTGGCTTTTGCCTTACAATATAAAGCGCCTTGGGGCAACTGTTTGTTGTGATTTGGCGCTATATAAATAAAATTGATTTGATTTGATTTGATCCCATGGAAATATTATTATTTTATAAATATACATTTTTATGTTAAAATAATTTATAAATATAATTATAAATATGCACTATTAGGCATAGTTGGTAATGGAACTGATATATCTTTTCAATTCCCATCCTGAACAGGAATTATATTAGAATTGTTAGCATTTGTACGTAACAAACGCTACCCACACTGATTATAACATAGGGCTTGTACAAGTGGGTTAGTCCATTCCAGGCAGTTTGTGTAAACAATAACTCAAAAACAATAAACACTATCATCTTCGAAGTCATAAATGTAAAGGAACCTTTACTGAAGACGACACCTGTCATATCTGATGAACTTTGACACACCAGCTCAATCATAAAAGCAACTTTGGTTTGCTTATGTCTGTTCAAAATGTTTTGCATCGTTGTTGTCCGCATCAAAAGGACATCACCAATTGTTTCAAAACAAATTTATTAAAACATTCCAGTTAATTTGCTCCCTTTGGTGTCGAAACATAATAAAACAGAAGTGCATTAACTGGAAACAATGAAATATTCAACACTGCCACCTGCTGGACATTTCTAGAATGTGCACCCATATAAAAATAATGAATTCCCTATTTAAAAGCTGCAGTCAGTGCACAGGTTGTCCGAAATTTTGATTTGATCAATGAAAATGACTGATGGGTGAAATGAACAATAACACTGGCAAACAATAAAATTGTGATCAGGAGACAATCTTACTGCAAGTCATACAATAATAGTAACAATGTGTAATTTGTAACACTACAATAAACAGACACACAAGGACCACTTTAAAAATAGAACGCAATGTAAAAATCCTTGCGGCCGTATGAGCATGTACCTTTTAACGGTGTCTGCAGGAGCGTGTGCGTGTGCGCATAGATGAGCTTTTGAAAAGAGTGGAAGCTAGCTTTGACCGCATGTGATGCACGTGCACGCTGATGTCCATAAGATGTCTTATAAATCACTCCAGAGGTGTTATCAGGTTACAAAAGCAGCATTTTCAGTTTTAGAAATGTTTATTTTTCGCTGGCTTTTACATAATATATGAGAAACGTGTTACATTTACACAGAAACGCAGCAGTTTGGGAGCGGAGCGTTATTCCGCCATATTGGATTAGCAGGAAACAAAACATGACCTTTTGACCTCTTAAAATAGGTCAAGGTAAGCCATCTTTGAACATGTCCAAGGTCTGTGTCCCAAGAATGTTCCCTGTGAATTGGCAGTAATAGGACTGGACTTATGCTGGGAGCACAGATGGACAGACGAACAGACACAGTGACCAACGGACGGACGCAAGGCCTTGGCAAAATCCTTCGGTCTTGGGTAAAACATCAACAATTACTTTCAGAATATATATATATATATATATATATATATATATATATATATATATATATATATATATATATATATATATATATATCTATCTATCTATCTATCTATCTATCTATCTATCTATCCTCTTAATACTGGTCAAAAACTCTTTTCTTGACTTGATGAGAGCGCACTGCCTATGAATCACCAGCGCCACCTTGTGTCAACCAGCTTGGATTAAAATAAAACTGACTCCAGGGTCAAACAGACAAGGGCAACAGGTTGATATAAGATTTGGTGATACTGGCATCTTGTGGTGGGTTATGTTTTCGACATGAGAGAGGAACGTTGACGTGTAATTTAAAAAAAAAAAAATCTACCTTTTACTGTTAAACTGTTTACTTTTTAAATAGTCTGATAGTGCCTGGACAAACACTACATACACAAAGTATAACACATATACTGAACCTATAAAATAATTAGTTTTAAACAGTACAGATCTGATTTGAGATGAAAAATATAATTAATATATTTTGTCCTTTTTTGTGTGCTACGTTTATATGTAGAGGTTGAATACAGTAAAGAAAAAAAATAATCTACACTCCTCATTACCAAAATGCTTTAATCTACTGTATAAAGTGTAAAGTGTACTGTATTTGTTAATGTTCAAATATTAAAAATTGCTCCTGTAATATCTTATTTCTGCGACCATTTCATAAATCTGTATCTAAAGAGTATCTATTATTATTATTATTATTATTATTATTATTATACTGTTTATTTTTATGTCGAATTTTATTCTTGCCTTAGTGTTGAGGAAACTTTTGTTTCATCGGCTGTGATTTGCTGGGACAGCACTTTGGCGCCCCCTAGTGACAGCTCTACAACGGCAGACGCAGCACACTGGTACAAAATTCATGACACTGAAACATGTTTCATTTGACCTTGGCATCATTGAAACTGTGGGACAGAAACAGTTTGGAGGGAAATATTATTGGAAATGTTACAATTTAATAATCAGCTGCAGAAACGAAGTAATCGACATATTATTGTGTAACAACGTGCACACATTTATAACATAATTCAGCAGATCAGGGGAAAAAAGTTCTTGGCTACATTTTGAGTAAGTAAATCACATTTATTTCATTTCACATTAGTAAAATTGTAGCTTTGTTGGGAAATTGCAATTTTATTATTGTTTCTTTTTTAACCTCAGAGATGTGGTAATAATAATAATAATAATAATAATTTTTATTAATAATGTCTCATATATTTGTGACTGCATCAAAGGTCAAGATTCATTAAAATCAATTTTGTTTTTTCTTTTTTATTATTATTGTATTAATATTTTAAACACCGGCAAAGTCAGTGGACGCAACAAATGTGTGGTTGGACTTTTACTCACTGAAGTTGGGGTTTTCCACCTCTGCTGGAGAGGACATGAGCTGATATGATATTAGGTTTATTTGGTGCATATATTGCATATGGTATGCGTATATTCCGGAAGACAGAGAAACTTAACAACACATGGCAAACACTTGATACTTATACAACTGGTAGCCCTTGGGGAGTTGATGTGCTGATTAGATTTTAAGTTTGTTTCATGATATACTTGTACATTACTGAGTGCTAAATATATTTCCTGTGAATGTAATGATAATGTGTGGTTGCACTTGGTACTTACACGTTAGGTCACACTTGTGGAGTTGAGCTTATTAGACCTGAGGGTTGTTTAGTCCACATATTTGCATAATTAATAAGGTTACCTTGAGCATGATCACTCAATAGACACTTGATACAAAGTAGATAAAGTGATGCAGTTTTTGGGATTGGTGGTGAGTGCTTTTTCTTGTGTCCACGATAACGCAGTAGCAATACATGGCAGACGCTTAATACGTATACCATAGATGGTGCTTGTGGAATTGATCGGCTAGTTAGATTTTATTTTTATTTATTTATTTATTTTTGTACATATATTTTCATTTTAAGAAAAACTAAGTATTTTTGTTCTGAAGTCAATAACTCATTAACAATACATGGTAGGCACTTGATACTTACACTATAGGTAGCCCCTGTAGAGTTTATGAGCTGATTAGATTTTATGGTTAATTGGGGCGTATATTTGTATATCAAGAAGAATTAAGTATTTTGTCATTTAAACTCAATAGACTCTTGACACTTATAACATATATACCCGCTGTGTATTTGATGAACCAATACAATTTTATGATTGTTTGGTACGTATATTGGCATTTCAATGAGGAAGGCGTGTTTTTCTTGATAACTCAGCGACATTGTGTATGTTTGGTGTCTATGTTTTGATGTTACTGAGGATGAAGCGAGCTCTCTCATGAATTCTGGGGGCCTCAAAACACGGCAGGACATCAGGCAACACACGTGCCTGGTGTTAATCTCTGGAACTCAAACACTATGATGTCTCTCTCACACACACACACACACACACAGAGCATGCACCAGCCTTCAGTTTGTGTTGTTGTACACGCGTGATGACCTTTGAACCCAGTGCAACCCGTTTCACTCAGCTGCGCTTCACATCGGTGCAGAGATGGTGTATACATGCAGGTGAGAGACAAACACAGTGTGACAGCTGTGCTCAGCCACGGCGGGTCAAAAGGTCAAAGCTCAACACAAGGTCAGCCAGGATGAGACAGACAGGCGACACACCTGTTCTGAAACCTGCTTTAAACCATCTCACTCGTTAACGGTTTCATTTTGTTCCACTGAGTGAGGGTTTTTATTTGTTATTTTTTCTGTCCTTTCTGTGCAAGACGCTGCTTTGACAACACTGACACACAGATGCGCTCAGAGGGAGCAGCTTCTGGATTTACAGAGCAAAGCTTTAGTGCTGTGAACACAGAAAGCTGAAACGTGTCATATTTCACTCCCACGCAGTCACCAAGCCGTGAGTGGGAGAACACAGAACCACAGGAAGCGCACAAACACAATCCTGCTCACATATGCACACAGCAACTGTGCAAACCGCAGCCTGCACGCGGCGCAACGCAACTATGAACATCTGTGAAACTTAAAGATTTCAGTTTCTGCTTATCTACTGAGCACAAGAAAGCACGTCCATTCATTTGGACCGTAAGTGTTTTTTATTATTAATAATATCTATATTATAATAGCCAAGTTGCCTCTGTGTGCATGTGTGCATGTGGCTTCGATCACAGAGAAACCGGGGACAGCTGACATTTGCCGTTTGGCATGCTGGTGTATTTTGAGTCAAGGATGAATGCTGCAGAAACAGAACGTTGATAGGACTTTTTTTTAAATTAGCAATTTTAGCTAACTAGTAAACACTGGATGTTGTGCTGCAATGCACCATGGGAGTTTGGGGTTTTAAATGTTGTTATTGTGGTTCATGCTAGTTTAACACTGTTATGAGTGTTATTGATTTATTGTGTTTTTGTAGTTCAATTGGTTTAGTCAGCTTAGTTAAGTGTCATGTTGCTGGTACCATGAGTGAAATGTGTATTGCTTGTTATGTCTTCCACCACTGTCTCTGTATGTTTAAAAATAGGAGCACCTGCTTGGAGCAAAATGCAGAAGAGACAAAAAGTGCTCCATGTGTACACCTTGATTAGTGCACAGGTGTGCCTTAGACTGTCCACAATAAAAGGCCACTCTGAAAGGTGCAGTTTTGTTTTATTGGGGGGGGATACCAGTCAGTATCTGGTGTGACCACCATTTGCCTCATGCAGTGCAACACATCTCCTTCGCATAGAGTTGATCAGGTTGTCAATTGTGGCCTGTGGAATGTTGGTCCACTCCTCTTCAATGGCTGTGCGAAGTTGCTGGATATTGGCAGGAACTGGTACACGCTGTTGTATACGCCGGTCCAGAGCATCCCAAACATGCTCAATGGGTGACATGTCCGGTGAGTATGCCGGCCATGCAAGAACTGGGACATTTTCAGCTTCCAAGAATTGTGTACAGATCCTTGCAACATGGGGACGTGCATTATCCTGCTGCAACATGAGGTGATGTTCTTGGATGTATGGCACAACAATGGGCCTCAGGATCTCGTCACGGTATCTCTGTGCATTCAAAATGCCATCAATAAAATGCACCTGTGTTCTTCGTCCATAACAGATGCCTGCCCATACCATAACCCCACCGCCACCATGGGCCACTCGATCCACAACACTGACATCAGAAAACCGCTCACCCACACGACGCCACACACGCTGTCTGCCATCTGCCCTGAACAGTGTGAACCGGGATTCATCCGTGAAGAGAACACCTCTCCAACGTGCCAAACGCCAGCGAATGTGAGCATTTGCCCACTCAAGTCAGTTACGACGACGAACTGGAGTCAGGTCGAGACCCCGATGAGGACGATGAGCATGCAGATGAGCTTCCCTGAGACGGTTTCTGACAGTTTGTGCAGAAATTCTTTGGTTATGCAAACCGATTGTTTCAGCAGCTGTCCGAGTGGCTGGTCTCAGACGATCTTGGAGGTGAACATGCTGGATGTGGAGGTCCTGGGCTGGTGTGGTTACACATGGTCTGCGGTTGTGAGGCTGGTTGGATGTACTGCCAAATTCTCTGAAACGCCTTTGGAGACGGCTTATGGTAGAGAAATGAACATTCAATACACGAGCAACAGCTCTGGTTGACATTCCTGCTGTCAGCATGCCAATTGCACGCTCCCTCAAATCTTGCGACATCTGTGGCATTGTGCTGTGTGATAAAACTGCACCTTTCAGAGTGGCCTTTTATTGTGGGCAGTCTAAGGCACACCTGTGCACTCATCATGGTGTCTAATCAGCATCTTGATATGGCACACCTGTGAGGTGGGATGGATTATCTCAGCAAAGGAGAAGTGCTCACTATCACAGATTTAGCCTGGTTTGTGAACAATATTTGAGGGAAATGGTGATATTGTGTATGTGGAAAAAGTTTTAGATCTTTGAGTTCATCTCATACAAAATGGGAGCAAAACCAAAGTGTTGCGTTTATATTTTGTTGAGTGTATTTTGGGACAAGAATGAACACTGCAAAAAAGGAACATTGATAGGACTAATATTTTTGAAGAGGCTACAGATATTATCTAACATTGCTAATTACATTGTGGACTCACACACCATTCCAGCAGGGGGCGGTAAATCATCTTCATATTAAAAAAGTGCATGCATGATTTTATTTAGTAAGTTCAAAGAAAGTACATAATATAACTGTAAATACGTTAAAATACACAGATGTCACAGTAAAGTGAAAACACTTATTTCCATTGTAGTCAATTTAAAAACCAAATGACAAAACAACAGTGAACAATGGACTTTGATATCACCAGACAAGCTCTGAACAAAATAAATCTCAACCTTGCCAGCTGTAGACCATGACATCAACTAAATGTGACAAATAATAAATACAATTATTTACAAAACTTTCTCATTTTAATCTCCTGTACTTTCAGTTAAAGTCATTATACGTAGAAACTTTGTATAATTTATTACCACCCTTGAAAAATGTCAGCTGCATATTTTAAAAACACAACCCAATCTAGAGCCCATGGATCCCCACGGGCAACATGATAGTTATTATTATATTTATTTATTTAGGAATTGCAGCTGTTTTTATACACAGCCCCTCTGTTGTCAGAAGCCATAAGTAATTGAACAGACTAACACAAATCTAAATATATAATGCTTAAATCATTACTTTTACAGCCAGTTTTCTTTCGACAAATTAGGGAACGGACACATGAACATTTCCAAGTTACTGTTATGTCTCAGATCTAATTTACATTACTCATTAATAAATACAAACAGTAGGATGAGTGTGGAAAATCTGTGTTTAAAAACTGAGTGACTGTACAAGAAGGATGCAGGTGAGGGAAGCCACCAAGACACCCAAAATAACTCTGAAGTTATACTTTGAAGTATTTATTTTGTTAAAGTCACTCAAATCATCAGAAGGTAATATTACACATAGATTAGTCATTGCATGTGTAGAGTAGAAAGTTACTTTCTGCTGTGTTAAATGTCTGATTGTTAATTATTGTGCAGCTCATCTTTTCTGTCCTCCTTTAAACTCAAATAAGACTCTTTGCAGGCAGAACATTTCATTTGGTCGTTATGCAACATTGTTTTTCTGATTGGACAAATGAATTCAGCTTTGAAAAAAATATATAAATAAACCCAACTGTGCAAACATTTCCTCACAAACCCATTTCTGTCTATTTGCAGAGTTTCCACTAGACGACGCTGTGCACCAGCTTCTATCCAAACACCATCCTGAAGCACATTGAAAGCAGATGTGTTGGAAGTGTTACAGGCTTCCCTGAAGAGGGCAGCTTTGTCACTACCTTCATATATATAAAAAAAAAAAACACTTGAAATGCACCGTCCTGTGCTCTCATTTCACCAGATAACACCTCACACACCAACTGTGCAACGCTGCACAACAAGGATCATACACGACCAAACCTGAGATGGATTCAATCAAATCTCTCCAAAATGCTTTTGCAAGCTGGAGGAAAGTGACCAAAAAGTCATACACACAACAGCACATTAACAAACAACGTGCTGGAGCACAAGCTGTGAAAGTGCTTCATGGCGCGGCCGCACCACACTCGGGCCCTCGTAGCCGTGTGGCGTGTTTGCTGCTCTGTGTTCTAAGCCCAGCATACGCCACAAGCTCTCGCTGCTTTTCCTCAACAGCTGCTAAACCCATTAAATCTGTAACCAGCCACCGGATCCGAGGGTTTAGAGCGGCAGAGGAGGGCTGTGCTGAACCACGCGGCACTCCACCATGAGCCTAGGGCCTGCTGCAAGAGGCACACTCAAAGAGACGTGCATGTAGCAGATTTATCATACGGCAAAAACGACACCAGCAAAAACAAACACAAAAACATCTACTTTTCTGGTCTGCACAACAGTATCAAAATTGGTAAATATGAAATAAAAATTATGTGCACTTTTATTTTGCACCGAATCCGATCAAGTACCACACAGCTAAAATCAAGTACAGTACAACAGCAGCAGCACACACATCTGCATATTTAATCCAACTCAATGCAGACCATGTCAGGATTTCCCCCAAATCCTGGTTTTGACTTTTTACCAGTGTCATGTGTTAGTTTCTTCACCAGATGGCGCCTTCTGTTATTTTTATTGTTCAGTAGTTGCCAGATACTTGGTCGCTCTTTACATTGCATGTTCCTTGAGCTTGCTTGAGATCCCACAGCCTGGTTCTTGATGGACTTTTCCACGATCCAAGATCCAGACTGTTTCCAGGAGGACCAAGCCTGACTGCCTCTCTGTGACCTTGACCGTGTCTACCTGCCGCTCCCATGCACTTAAGATGTTGAAGCTTCCCACAACTAAACTTCAAATAACCTGGCCAACTCTCTAATTCCTGTATTAGAGAGAACGGTCTTTTCTGGTGTTCCAGACGCCTTCCTGAGTGGCTCCCATGCTGCCCTGGTTCCTGGTCCCTGGATCCCTGCACAGCAAGTCACCTTGGAACTCCTCGAGTCTCAGCTCAGAGCGCGGCTCTACTTCACACCAGTTAAGTTCCTCCTCGTCTTAGTGGGATCCTGTTCTCACTTGTTCCTGTCTGTGACTGTGTTATGATAAAGAACTTTTCCAAGAACTCTGCATGAACTCTGATATCAAACTGTATTGAGCCCAGCTGTCTAAGTCCTGCTTAATTGGAACTGCGTCAAACGTGCAGAACTTGACCTTTGACCTCTCAATACAAATGATAAACTGTGGACACAATTTATGAACTGTGAACCATTGCTGAACAGTGAACCTTATTTCCTAAGAAGAGAATATTATTTCCAAGCCTCTGAAGAATCCTGTGCTAAGCCTTTTATGAACAGTGACTGTAGCTTCATTGTTACGGGTGCATTTACTCACCGTCTTTGTCTTCATTCCCTCTAGTTCCTGGTCTCGAAGGTGAGCGTTCCACCTGGTCCTGGTATCTGAACCCCTTTCCTCAGGTTATCCTCAAGACTGGCTCGGGATACTGCAGCTCCCTATTTTCACCGCCAGGAGGTGGGCCATCTCTCCATTCTGCAGGCGCCCCCAGCACAACATAATTTGTTATTTGTACTAATAAATATATTTTCATTTGTACTCATTTCTGTGTCCCGCTCCCTAGCATGTGGGTCCATTGCCTGAAACGGTCCAGTTCCGTCCCGGACCTCTAACCATAACACACCAGATATTAACAAATACATACTACAAATTACACACTATAGCTACACACACACTACTATCAGCAACAGGTTCCTTTGTTGTGTCCCACAGCAGCCTGTACTCGGGGGTCTTAAAATGGAGCAATATCACCACTTGGTGGACATTTACTATTAAAGCTGTACGGTTTTACAAATTTCACAAACTGACAACAATCCAAGCATTATGTCAGGTTATTTTTCTAACATTTTGCAAAATTCTAGCTCATTTGAATAAAGAAAACATATTTTTCTGGGGGAACTGGATAGCGAATGTTGCCTTTCTTGCAAACACCATTGTGGAGACAGACTGCAGGAGGCAGCGCATGCGCAAGCGTGTGGTTTTGAGATGACCTGTGGCCTGACCCACTTGCTTGATTCGTGTTCCCGTGGTGTACACGGTAACATCTGTAATATGTCTCATAAATCACTTCAGAGATGTTATCTCGATACAAAAACACTGTATTTTAGATTTAGAAGTGTTTATTTCTCGCCAGCTTTTACAAAATATATGAGAAATATATTATTTATACAGAAATAAGCTGTTTTGAAGTATTCTCCATCTTTGTGTATTTTATTCGAGTTAGCAGTCAGCTGACATCACGCTGCCTTTCTCAAGTCTGACCAGTGTCCTTCCCAGAATCCTCGGGGGAAGCCTCCACATGAGCTATGACATCACTACCCGTTGTAGGTCATGGCATCCAACTGCTTCAATTTCAACCCATCAGGGGTGGAAATTCTAAATTGTTTCCAGGCAGTGCGAATTTTGATCATATTGCCAATATCATATTAGGAAACCCTTATTTAAATGTTAAGGGATAAAATTACAGTTGTTCCAAAGAAAATTCTTGTTATGAATTAAATCTTAAAAAAACTAGGACTGCAAGCAGTCATATACAGGCCCTCGTTCCGCGACCGCCTACCCAGGCCAGTGTGTGCCCTTGTGACCAGATGTGGGCATGTGCATACAGGTGGCAACCACTCATTACACAGTTAAAATTTTAAGCAAATCACACAATGCATGAAGGAGTTATGACATGTTGATGGTTCATCCACTAGGGGGCGCTCAGTGTACAAACAGAGGGGCCAGGTGTGTTCAGGGGCCAACCATGATCACACATGTGAAGTTTCAAGTCAATCAGGCAAAGCATGAAGGAGTTATCATGACTTGTTGTTCCATGGCAAAGGGTCAAAATGGCGGCTCCATAGCAGCCACACCCTTCAACATAGAGAAAAGCTTTCGATAACTTTTGGTCAGTATCATCTCTGGATGCCGTGAAAGACATTTGAAGTGCATTGGACAAATCCCTAGGATGAGTTCGTTCAAACACAATGTGTGGAAATCATGGCAAAATGACAAGAAAATTCAAAATGACTGACTTCCTGTTTGGAGTAGACCAATGGTGCAAGAGACTTTTTTGTGCGTCTATGCAAGTCACATGTGTATCAATTTTCATCTCCCTACTCCAAAAAAACCCCTATGGGGAGTGTTTTTTGAAAGATTCAAGGGGGCGCTATTGAGGCATTTTGCCCCGCCCATGGGCGACGCCCCTATGAATTGTAAGAGGTTGTCGTGCTTGACCTGTGTATCAATTTTCATGATGATATGACAAAATTATAGCCGTCAAAAGGAAAAACGTAATTTCATGGCGAAGGGGTGATATTCGGCACGCCGCCACACGGACGCCGTTACTCGTAACTTCACGGCGATCATCGCCTACGTTCACCAACTTGTTCTGCATGTTTTAGAAGTGGAAGGACTTTGATGGGGTTAACTATGTGACATCAGTACCTGTTTAAGTATAATGTTCCATGGCGATGGGTCAAAATGGCGGCGCCATAGCGGCCACACCCTTCGACATAGAGAAAAGCTTTCGATAACTTTTGATCAGTATCGTATCTGGATGATCTGGAAGAAATTTGAAGTGCATTGGACAAAATCCCTAGGAGGAGTTCATTCAAATACAACGTGTGGAAATCATGCCAAAATGACAAGAAAATTCAAAATGGCCAACTTCCTGTTTGGAATAGACCCATGGTGCAAGAGACTTTTTTGTACATCTATGTAAGTCACACGTGTACCAATTTTCATCTCCCTACTCCAAAAAAGCCCCTATGGGGAGGGTTTTTTGAAAGTTTCAAGGGGGCGCTATTGAGGCATTTTGCCCCGCCCATGGGCGACGCCCCTATGAATTGTAAGAGGTTGTCGTGCTCGACCTGTGTATCAATTTTCATGATGATATGACAAAATTAAAGCCGTCAAAAGGAAGAACTTAATTTCATGGCGAATGGGCAATATTTGGCACGCCGCCACACGGACGCCGTTTCGTGTAACTTCACTGTGTTCATTGCCTATGTTCACCAACTTGTTCTGCATGTTGCAGAAGTGGAATGAAGTTGATTGGGTTAACTATGTGACATCAAGACCTGTTAAAGTAAAAATAGGACATTTCCTGTTACCACCGGGGCGCTATGGTGTAGGTGGGATGTTAATATATGCAGATGTTCAGGGTGGAGCCTTCATCATGTCCAGCAAGTTTGACGGATCTATGATTAAGTATGTGGGCATGACAGCTGTTCGAAGTGAAACGGCGTGCTCCGAAAAGCTCGCCGACTTCCTGTCGACATTTCAACCATAACGGTAAGAGACTTTTTTGTGCATCCCGACATGGTAAATATGTCTACCGAATTTCATGAGGCTGTGATGAAAAAACCCCAATGTGGAGGGGTTTTTGAAAATTTCTAGGGGGCGCTATTTCGCCATTTCGCTGCAACCATGTGCAACACCCCCAAAATATCGAATTTCAGATCAATTACAATAGGGTCCTCGTAGGACGTTGTCCTACTCGGGCCCTAATTAAAAGACAAAGGCTGTACAGCTTTAATTCAGGTACAACAGCATTTTGCCAAAACTGTGTGTGTGTGTGTGTGTGTGTGTGTGTGTGTGTGTGTGTGTTATCTAATCCACACCGTCAGATACTATCAAGTGCAACCTAAATAATATCATGCACATTACACATCCGGTCAGGTCTGGGAGCGTGCACTGGTACCATATCCACCACAACATGGAACCACCCAGACATACACCTATCAAAAACAACTCTCCATCTGTAGTCAGATGATCCCTGTGCATAGCCTTGGCCTTCTTCAAGTGCTGGATCAAGTCCAGAGAAATGCACCATATGGCCAAACTGTCATAGTTGAGGCTCTCTGATAATGTGACACTCCTCGTCTGAGTCTCTCCAAGTAATGGTTTGTTTGACACAAAGACGTTTCAGTGGTCTAAGATCCTGCAAAGAGATCTGGAACTAAAGACATCCAGTTACTAGTTATGTTACTAGTTACCGTCCAGGTCTCACAACCATACAGTCAGACAGGAAGCACCAGGGTCCTAAATACTTGGACCATCATTCTCCTGGAAAGATATCATCATCATCATCAAACACCTCTGTCCAGCAATCATGATTCCACAAGCTCTTCCCCGACATCTCTGTATCTCAAAGGCTGAGGACCCAGAAACAGGAATGTCACTGCTGAGACTAGTGAATGTCTGCACAAGTTCAACACTTTCAGGCTGAGTCCAGGAAATGATTAAAAGCCTGAGTGTTTAGTCTTGATCCAGGACAATCACAAACCAAGACTCCTCCAATTCCTCACTCAGCTGTTTAATCCAATCCAATCCAATCCAATCCACTTTATTTATAAAGCACATTTAAACAGACCCGAGTCTCCAAAGTGCTGCACAACAAAAGCATAGACACGGAAAATAGCAATAATAACAATAATAACAATAAAATAATACATAAAACCATGATAAAAAAATAAATTTCAATAAAATAAAAATAAAATAAGACACAAGGACCGTACAACTCACGCGGTGTTAAAAGCCAAGGAATAAAAATGGGCCTTAAGACGGGACTTAAAACACTCCACAGTGGGAGCAGATCGGACATGTAGGGGCAGAGCGTTCCAGAGTCTGGGACCGACCACGGAGAAGGCTCTGTCCCCTCGAGTTTTAAGTCTCGTCCTAGGCACCATGAGCTGGGACTGGCCCTCGGACCTCAGAGCTCGTGCTGGAGTGTAGACCTGGAGGCAGTTGATGATATATTGTGGGGCCAGTCCATTCAGAGCTTTAAAAACAAACAAAAGTATCTTAAAATCAATTCTGAAACGTACAGGGAGTCAGTGCAGAGAAGCCAAAATTGGGGTAATATGCTCACGCTTTCTGGCCCCTGTTAAAGTCAAGCCGCTGAATTCTGGACTAACTGCAGTCGGGAAAGTGCGTTATGGCTAATCCCCGAATAAAGTGCATTGCAGTAGTCTAAACGAGAAGAAATAAAAGCGCGCATGACTTGTTCAAACAATTTAAAAGGGATAAAAGGTTTCACTTTTGATAAAAGACGAAGGTAATAAAAACTCAATTTTAAAACCGCGTTAACCTGTTTATCAAATTTAAGATCGCTGTCTATGGTGACACCAAGGCTGGTGACTTTGGGACGCACAAAACTTTGGAGGTCCCAAGTCAAAGTTCAACTGCTCAAGTGTTCAAGTGCTGCAGAGCATCCTTTGAAGATCACAGCATCATCCACAAATGTTCTCACCAACAAAGGCACCTAAGCCGCTGGTTTTCACTGCACTACCCAACATCCAGTCCACACAAGCACCGATCAACACAGGAGGGACAACATATCTCTGACAAACACCACTGGAAGAATGTTGATGACCCCAGCAGCTGCAGAAGGCCAAGAGGTGCCAATGTTTCATATGACTGCAGGAGAGAGAATGGTACTTTGAGGAGTTGGGGAGAGAACAGTCGCCTGCCTGGGTGAGTACCATGTAGGATTCGTGGTGGTTCCGTAGTGTTGTGGATGCATCCTCCCAGACTTTAGTGCACACCAGATACTATTAAACATAAATCAGATACTATTAGTCCATGGGAAAGGCAGTTTGTCAGTACCACTTAAGGTGCAACACAGTCCAGAGTCAGTATACTATGGCCTACACAAAAATGTACCATACCCATCACAGGGTGGTAGGTAGCTGTAGCCAGGTCAGGGTCAGTGAACTATTACACAGGGGTCAAAAATTAAAGGATATCACATTATTTGTCTGATCATAAAGAATCCAAAAAGGTATAGTTTGGACCACCTATAACTGAATGCATTTGAGTTATGGGGCAAAAACAGCAGAAATGGTCCATCATGTCCTATTTTCAGGGTTACCGCAGTCCAGCATTAAGGGTTTTCAGCTGGTTAAGAACACTGCTGCCAGACTTTTGACATGAAGCAGAAGGTTTCAACATATCACACCCATCTTGGCGTCTTTACACTGGCTCCCTGTCTCTGTGAGAGCAGATTTTGAGGTTTTATTATTGACTTATAAGGTTGTTCATGGACTGGTGCCGTCTTATCTGGCTGATCTGGTGGAACACTATGTGCCGGCCCTGGCTTTGCGGTTGCAGGATGCAGGACTTCTCTGTGTGTCCAGGGTGAAGAAGTCAGCGGGTCAATGAGCTTTTTTTTTTATCATGCACCCACTCTGTGGAACGGTCTCCCTGTGACCGTGAGGCAGTCAGAGTCTGTGGACATTTTTAAGTCAAGACTTAAAACCTATTTCTAATTCTCTTTCTTATGAGTAGTTTTTATTTTTTATCTCTTTTATTCTTTTACTATTTACTCTTTTAAATTTTTATTTATTTATTTTAATTTTTAGGTTGAACTGTTTTGTGTGAGGCACCTTGAGACAGCTTTTGTTGTGATTTGGCACTTTATAAGGTGATGAAATTGAATTGAATTGAAATTTTAGTTTACAGGAGTCACAAGGTGAAGCTGCTCCAATTTAGTGGTTTTACAAAGAAATAGTTTGGACCATCTGTTATGCTTACGTAGTTATCACATTATGGGGACATTGACCTTGTTTGACAAACATCAAACAAAGATCAAACATTCAACACAACCAGAACTGTTCCATTTATTAATCCTATTCACTAAAATCATTTGCATGAGTTTTCACCAAAATGGAGCAACTTTAAATTTTGAGCCCTGTAAAAACTGAAATTGACCTTTGTCACCATTTTTACAGTTTTTACCCCATAACTCAAAAACATTCAGTTATAGATCATCCAAACTATGGCTTTTTGAAATCCCTATGATCAGACAAATAATGTGGTATAATTTCGAATATGACTGGAGGATTTTTACATTTTGACCCCTGTGTAATCCTTCCTTGACCCCTATCTGGCATACTAAGGCTTTATTGTACATTAAGTGTTGTTTAGGCTCTTTAAGCGGTACCAACTGGATCAAAGGATACAAGAGAAGTTGGCCCAATGCAAACCCAACTGGGGCTAACCCCCCCCCCCCAACCTGGGCCGAGTTTTTAACCTGGGCGAAGTTCTCCCAAGGGCCAAGTTCTCTTGTCAGCTGGTCAAAATTGGTTTCGTACCCATAGGTTATATCATGACTGCACTAAAAACACAGCAAATACTGTCCTGATACTATTAAGTACACAAAAGAAGCACCAAAAAGATCAAATATTGTGATAGCAGCTCGTGGGCCGCAGATATTATCAAGTGCATTCTTATTACTAACAACTCCGCAGTAAAATATTGGTACTCACTAATACAAACCAGATAGTAGGCAGAGCACAGTGGAAACTTCGGGGGGGTCATACAAGAAAATGACAACAGTCTATTGTACGAAGATAATTCCTGAAGCGATTACCCAGCATCCACTGTGCATCATTTATTAAACAAACAGTGTGTGTGTGTGTGTTTGCTCTGCAGTCCTGCGCCTGAACGGCTCCCAGAGCTTCCATTTGCTGTGCTGCAGGATATCGCGGCACTTTTCATTTCCAGGCTTCACATCACCGCCTCGTTAAACTGACCTGTCCCTCTGCACAGTGTTCAAGCTCAGCCTGACCGCGGCTTTTCTTTACTTTTCTTAAAAACACTGCGTTCTGCCTGCCCTCCATTCGGCTCATTTCAGCGATTTGTCTGGATTTGCTTCACACCTCTGTGTCTGGACTGTTTCAGTGTGTCCACATTCCCTCAGCGCTCTCAGCAAAGCGAAGCGATTAACCGCAGACTGTGATTAGCGGCCCACTGCTGCACCCTGAGGAGGATCTGATGCTCACATCACAACCGCCGTCTCCAAATGTCTGGACGGCACCACTCAAATCGTCCCACATTTGTTTGTCTCATCGTAAACGTGTCACGATCCTGCTGTTGTCCTCTTAATCCTTATTTTTCATTTGTCCAGTTACTTATGGGCTCTGAAAGTGGAGTGACTGTATAAACAATAAATGTGATATTTGTACTCGTGTCGTTGAAGACAGATCAGACGTGTGCGTCCACCTGTGTGACTGATGTGTACGTGATGTCTTGATAAAGACTTTGTGTATCAAGGTAAAACTTGGTACACTTTGTGTCAGTAGCATGGCCCAAGCAGAGGGTCACCCCCTTGAGTCTGGTCTGCTTGAGGTTTCTTCCTCAAATCATTAGAGGGAGGTTTTCCTTACCACTGTCACCTGTAGGGGTTCATAAGGTTAGACTTTACTTGCGTGAAGTTGAAGCGCCTTGAGGAAGCTTTGTTGTGATTTGGCGCTATATGAATGAAATAAACTGAAATTGAATTAAATAACACGAGGTCGTCTCACTAGTCCTTGGGCACATTTGAAGTTGGTTGCATTTTGATGCATTATATTGGAATACTTCTATATAAATGATTGTTTTTGAGTTCTTCATATTTATTTCACTCGCTAATATATTTGTCCATCATCCTTTTCACCCTCACTCTGGGCATCAAGAATCAGTCTGGATGCTTGTGCAGCTGTAAATCTTGCTATTTTAGGTCTGCTTGCTTCCCTGCAAAACAGTAAAATATACTGATTAGAGTTGGCAAATTACAAAACCATCTGAAGCTATAATGTTAAAAATCTTATCGATCTTCCTCGAGGGTCATCAGTGACCCCTCAGAATTTTGGATTATACTTGCCACACGGATCGGTTGATCCTTGCAAAATTCTATGAACAAATGCAGGACAAATAGATTGACAGATTCACAATAGAACACTTTTTTTCTGATTAAAGGGAAAAAATGGTGCACAAAAATATATGCCCGGGGTCATACATGACCCCAGTCGGTCACTTGAGGGTTAAACCCCTTGAATTAAAGCTGAAAGTCAACACAACACAATTCTCAATTGTCACATTGTTGTATTACAAATAAATGGTAAATAGACTGCATTTACATAGCACATTTCCATCTGCATCAAAAGCTCAAAGCGCGTTACAATGATGCCTCACATTCACCCACCAATGGCAGGGTGCTGCCATGCAAGGTGCTCACTATGCACCGGGTGCAACTAGGGGATTAAGGACCTTTCCCAAGGGCCCTTAGTGATTTTCCGGTCAGGCTGGGGTTTGAACCGAGGATCCTCTGTTTTCAAGCCCAACGCTTAACCACTAGACCATCACCTCCCCCCAAAACAGTATTGTTGTCAATCTACTGATGGACCCAACTGTAACGCATCATAAAGCTTTTCTTGATTGAAAATAATTTCACGTTATGTTTTCCTTTGTACTCCAGCATAAAATGGAACTTCATCGCTTTTGCTCACACAGCCTGTTAGAAGAGTTTGTGAAGTTCAGCCAATTTGCCGTCTTTATAGTTATACATTCAAATGGAAGACTTAAAAAATAGCAGTGCTTATATGTTCATTTGCTTTACTCCATTTTAGCCCACAGCCTTATTATCTTGTGAAATGGAGCAGAAAACATGTGGTATGGGAAAAAGAGAGAGAGAGAGCGAGCAGGCCTGAGTGTAAAATATGTGATGGCAGCGGTGCTGGAGAGGCTCCATTACAGCCGAATCCTCCCAGAGATGCTATTTTCATCCAAGATAAATTGTGCTGTGGAGCACAGACAAATACTGTGCACTCGGTGCGCCTTCTCCTGATAACCGAGGTGAGCGAGGAGGCCTGGTGCAGCATTCATTTAAACATCTTCTTTTGCCATCTCCTAGGTGGTGCGTGTCCTCGGCGCCTGGAAAGCTGGTTTCATACCCGCCCGCAGGCGAGTTTATCAGCCAGAAGCCCACAGTTGCAGAAACATCTCTTCCATAGAGTCACATTGAAGATTAATTACACGGTGATGGTGAAGGGGAAAAAACAAAGGTCGATCCATCTGCGTCAGGGCGAGTGGACAGCCCCACCCACGGCACCGCGGGTGAATGCTTTGGCACTGCCATCTATCACAGGGGCGGCCGTTACACAAACACAAGGTCAGGGCACTCCATGTTTGCTTGCACCGGCTCCCCCCCCAAGCCAGGGCCACGGCGGCCACACTCGTACCTTTCCCTGCCCTTTTCCAGCCCTCAGAAGACCAGGAGGCAAAGCTAAACCACCAGACACCATGCTGAAGATAAAGCCGGCACCGTGTTACCTAAAGGTAGTGGACAACTGACAGCGCACTGTCAGTCCTGCTCTGCAGACTGATGGGAGCTGAGAAAATTGCTGAGGAGTAGAAGTCATTAAGTGGCTGTGATTTATTTAGGTGTTATCCCCCGAGACAGGCAGGATTTATAAAGCTGCAGTAACACATATGATGAGCTGGGTCAAGTCTGGGTTATCTACATGAAGTCAGCTGGAATTTTTGACAGGAACACAGATACATAACTGCAATTTACACATTCCTTTATTTCAGGTGGAGGGGGGAGGGGGAGGGGCTCACCTAATTATAAAAGATATATCATATTAAAATCTGGAGAATTTTATTGCATCAGATGATTCCAAAAAGCAATTTTGTTTAGTGTATCTAATATGTAATATTCCATAGATGTGTCTGCCACCTGCTGGACAGCCATTGGATGCTGGATTGATGATGGATTAGGAGCAGGTGTGGTTGTCAGTAAGTAAGACAGACCACTTCTACACAGAAGTGTGATAAATCAGAGGAGTAAACATTACATCACAGCAATTGTTCTGATACTCAAATATGGTCATAAACTCCACACAACACTGCTGCAAGGATCTTGTATGACTTTAGTCACGAAAAAGAGAGAATGAGGGTATATTTGAAAGTCATGTGATGGGATCTGAAGAGAGATGGTTTCTGCACAGAAACTTAGTAAATCAGATAAACTTTTGTTTGCTGGATGTTCTACAGATCCACTGGTCCTATAATTAATCTCTTTACATTATTTGATGGTGTGTATTACAAGCCCAAACTAATTTTAAAGTTCCCAAATAAATGTAATATTTTCAAATAGCTAACAAACCAGAATCAGTTTTATTCAATTTACAAAAATAAAACACATGATTCTGTTGACATACGCCATTAACCACCTTTTATTGTGCTGCTCTCTATAAATCTGTTGAATTGAAAACCAACAAATAATGGTAATTCACCATTTTTTTTTTTATTATTGTCACACGTTTGTAATATTATTTAGCCTACTTTAGTGCAACATATAGCCAAACATATATATAAAAACAACTTCAACATGCTCTCCATAATACTAGGACGAGGACTAATGGACCCTGGGACTAGTGGGAAGTTCCCTTCTGGTGTAGTTCTGTTTGAAAACTCAGTCTGGTAACAACCACAAGGAAAGCAGTTTCTATAAATGTTGCCAAAGCAGATATTTCCTCCTTCCCTCTTCTCTAGTTGTGGGTTTCACATTATATATGTATGGAAGTGAACGACCAGACACCACTACTTGTCTATCAAAGGGAAAGTATTCTTAGATTGTTTTGAGTTGATGTCACTGAGTCCCATGAGCTACTAGCTAGCTGTTTGCTAACAAATAAGTTCAGGTCAAAGTCTATAAAATGCTTTATATGTAAGTAGTTCATATTGTCATAATTTATCAATATATTCAACAGGAGCTCATTAAATAGAGTCCTCTTTCAGCTGTCGCTACATGCTAGCTGAAAGTTTTCTCCCGCCATGTTAGCGTTACAGTTTTAGCATCATATAAACTTCCAACACAGTACATTGGCTGCTATAATGTTCAGACATGTTCATGCTAAAAACTCCTCTATGGGTCTATTTGGATACACAGTTAAGAGCTAATTAGCTAACATTTAAAGTCTTTTGGAATGGGACAGTTGGTGCTACCTAACGGGAAAAAACTGCACCTAAACATGCCAGATAAGTGTGAATGTCACTACTGGGTGTAACAAAAGCTTTGCTGTGTTTCCCCGCAAGCCAATATTGAAAGGTAAGAAATGTTTAATGCCGATACATTATTGTCTGGAGGCCATTACTGCAGGTTTTAATTCCAAACAATAACTTTAGCAGCTGCTTTCACTGGAAAAATTCACAATCTTACCAGAAACAAAGACATAGCTTGGATGGATTTGTTGTTGAAAACCCTCCATAGTGTGAATTATATAGTAATTATTTTGGGGGTCCTTATGTAACATTATTTAGCTAATGTTATCCTGCCCTTCATCTATAGACAGCTGACACAATTTAAGTCAGTACCTCTGAAGGTAAGAAAGTAAAGTATACAGTGCATTTAGAAAGTATTCACAGGGGCTTCACTTTTTCCATTTTGTTACGTTACAGCCTTATTCCAAAATGGATGAAATTCATTTTCCCCCCCAGAATTCTACACACAATACCCAATAATGACAATGTGAAAAAAATTGGGAGATTTCTTTGCAAATTTATCAAAAAATTAAAAACTAAAGAAATCACGTGTCCAAAACTATTCACAGCCTTTGCCATGAAGTTCAAAATTGAGCTCAGGTGCATCCCGTTTCCACCGATCATCTTTGAGGTATTTACTGGAGTCCACCTGGGGTAAATTCAGTTGACTGGACATGATTTGGAAAGACACACACTTGTCTACGTATAAAGTCCAACAATTGACAGTACATCTCAGAGCAGAAACCAAACATGAAGTCAAAGGAGTTGTCCGTAGAAACTCCATAGGTGTGTGTGTGGATGTGAATGTGTTTGTCTATCTGTATGTGGCTTGACTGCAGACTGGCATCCTGTCCAGGGTGTGCCCCTCCTCACGCCCTATGGCTGCTGGGATAGGCTCCAGACTCCCTATGACCCTTAATAGTCCATGAGGCAGTCATCAATTTTGACCTAACTGGTACCACTGAAGGTGACTTCATGGCACTTACAATCCAGCCTCAGTGTACCATGACCTACACAAAAATGTATGATAGCCATCCCAGGGTGGTAGCTGTAGCCAGGTAGGGATCAGTGAAGAAATACACAGAGGTCAAAATTTAAAAATGCTGCAATCATATTGAAAACTATATCACATTGTTTGTCTGATCATAACAATTCCAAAAAAAGTATAGTTTGGACTATTTATGATGGAATGTTCTGGAGTTATGGGGTAAAAACAGCAAAAAATGGTGACAAAGGTCAATTTCAGTTTGTACAGGGGTCAAAAGTTAAAGGTGCTCCGATTTCAGTAATGGAGCAATTTCAGTATTCACATGCAGCGACTTAAGAAATAAACTCAGGATTCTCAGATACTTCTTTTAATCTTCTGCATCTACAGAGAAAAAAAAATATCCTGAATATAAGAACCGATCCTAATGTTTGTAGTGATCAAAGTTGGCATTAGCTCTGTTTTAAGGACTTATAAACTTTATTGGTAAATACAACAGTAAAACAAATGTGTTTGTGAGTTAATAAAAGGTTCTGAAAGCCAGATGGTGGTAATTACAGGGTCCGAGTTCTCAGCACGGCACGGCAGCGCTTACTCAGACGGCACCATCAGGTCTCATCTTCATCAGAAGCTTATTTGGAAAAAGTAATCAGAGTATTTGTACTTTGACCCTAATGGTCGGCATGGTGTTTGTTTTTACTCAAGGTCAAATTATGGCCATCGGGTATTGCGAAGACTTTGTGTCCGTCTGTGCTCAGAATGAGTCCAGTCCTGTTACGGCCAGAGTCTTCAAATTCACACGGAACATTCTTGGGACACAGACCTTGGACATGTTCAAAGATGGCTAACTTTGACCTATTTTAAGAGGTCAAAAGGTCACACTCTGTTTCCTAGTTTTAAGCTCATACGGCCGAGGGTGTTTTAGCATTGCGTTATATTTGTTTTCCGCTGGATGTAGCGTTCTCAGACACAAATTAAGAAACATGCACAGGGACAAAAGCTGCAGCACGGGAATAAAAAAGTCCCTTTGAATGTTTTATGACAACACTTTAAAGAGGAGCCTGGATGTCTGGCGTGCCGGTCCAGCTCTGTCCCTCCTCTGCCAGGCGGGAACTGGATCTGACCCGCCGAGTTCCATGGACTCCAGGCGGCTCGTCTACAACGGACAGACAATAGAAGCTGAAGGGAGGAGGAGTGTGGGAGGTTTACAGCAGGCGTGGGCAGAGGGTGAGGAATGTTCGGGCCCATCCTCTGGTGCACAGAATCCAGATCCACTATGAGAGGAATGTGAGAACAGGATCTCATTAGAAGACCGGGAGCTGCAGCACAGACCTGCACACGGCAGGACGTATCGATGCACACAGTAGTACTTTAAAAAGACATCCAAATAGCAGCTTGGACGTGAGGAACGAAATGTGCTCTGAAAAGCAAATTCCTCTATATTTATGTCATATTTTCTATCCAATATGTTAGAAGTTCTTCAGTTAGTCTACAATCGCCACCATCAGGCCAACTGCTCCTGAAATCAGTTCTTTCTATAGAGTGAAGAAGTAAACAGAGGAAAAACTGACCAAACCAACAAAAACAGTCAGATACAAAGCTAATTGTTAACAAGTTTTAAAATGTTTTCATGAGTTTTTAAGTATTAGGACATCTTAAATATTGACTCATGAAAACCATTTTGTCTGTTTGAACATTTGACCCGCCCCCGTTCACCAAGTCCCAGGGTTGTAGACCCGTGGCCACCAGGTGCTTGCCTTCAACCTCCAACCCCCCCCCCCCCCAGACTTGGCATCATGAGGAGACCCTGGTTTCCTTAATCCAGGGGCACAGACTCTATCAATCTAGAACCAGAGAGTGTTCCAGTTATAGAGAAATCATGCTTCTCTCTGCCAGGGAAGAGAATTGATCTGTTAGTCGAACCTCAGATGCAGGAGGATCAATGCAGGTTCCGTCCTGATCGTGGAACAGTGGACCAGCTCTCTGCCCTCAAGGATATTTGAAGGGTCTTGGGAGTCTGACCAGCCAGTCAACACGTGTTTTGTGGACTTGGAAAAGGCATACAAACACATCCCTAGAGGTGTCCTGTGGGGGGTTCTGCAGGAGAACAGGGTACTGGTGTTGCCAACCAAATGGTCCCTCCTAAAAAAAAAAAAAAAAGGTTTTCCCTGCTTTCACACTGCACATGCATCATTTCAGACCATAGCAGCACATCTGAGACTGACTCTCTGAGTCTGACTCTGTACACCCAAAGCGATCAAAGGGAATAATGTGATTATTAACCATCAGATCACAAATTAAAACCTCTTAAATCATTCTAAAGTCAGTTTTAAGCAGAAACAAGGCAGTTATAAGCAGAAAAACAGGCAATAAAGGGTGGGTTGCTACTGTAAAGAATAAATGTAAATATATGCTATTTTATGCATAATTAGCTTTGCATGCTAACAATGCTAAAGGTTACCAAACTGAATAAAAGGTTTTGTGTTCATTATTTTCAAAAAATAACAAATGTTTATAAGTATGTACACCATGCTGGCTCCAATGAACTAGGTTTTGTATGGAATGAATAAAGTTGAATAGAGTGTATACTTGTGCCATAATGCGTTTAAGAGTTTTATCATGATGTCAAATGAATGAAAATGTGTATGCCTATGCTTTGGTGGGTGTGCAATTGATTTATGATGGTTTTGAATTGATACAATATTATACAGTTTGATTAATGATTGAACTGTATTGAACATGTGGAACTGCTAACAGGTGTGTTGACTCTCAAATCAGTAAAAGTGTTTTAGTTTAAGGTTTTCATAAAATAACATATGCTTAGAAATAGAGTGTAACATGTTGGTTTAAACATGTCAGGCATTGACCATTTAAATAAAGTCATGACTAATGCCTGACATGACGTTCCATGATATGTTCAAAGGTCATGAGGTTAAGATGTGTACTGCAAATAATATTGCTGTTGCCTCTGTTTATAATCAAATGGTTTATTACATTCATGTTTGAACTATGCAAATCGATAATGTGCAGTTGAATGATTGTACTGTTCAAAATTAATTGCTGCTTGCTGTATTCTGTAAAATGTGAGTGATCTCATACTTTGATGGTGTTAAAGAGTTTTGCTTCCAGAGGGAAAACAATGGCTGGGTTATTTCTTATCTGAGCCAACCTTGAGAGTCAATTTCAATTTATTTTCATTTATATAGCGCCAAATCACAACAGAGTTGCCTCAAAGCGCTTCACACAAGTCTAACCTTACCAACCTCCAGAGCAACAGCGGTAAGGAAAAACTCCCTCTGAGGAAGAAACCTCAAGCAGACCAGACTCAAAGGGGTGACCCTCTGCTTGGGCCATGATACAAACATAAATTACAGAACAATTCACAGACGAATATACAAGAAATGCTATTGGCACACAGGACAGGAGGGTCTCCAGCACCAATACAACTCCCATCTCTGGATGGAGCTGCACCTTAAACAAAGAGAAAAAACAATCAGGCATCAGAAAGACAAAAAATACTGTATAACTTCAGCATTAAACAACAAGAAAAACAGAAGAAATACTAAAGTGATTGCTGGGCACTAGCCCTAAACTTCACTAAAAGACCCAGAATTTAGGTAAAGTTGAGGCCGCGGCACGCTCCAATTACTATTAAATGAATTAAAAGAGTAAAAAGCGTAAAACAAAACTGTACCAGTATGCTAGCCATATGAAAGCGAAAATAAGTGCGTCTAAGTGCAAAAGTGTCTGGAAGAATACAATAATGTCGCTGTGAACTGAAGTTGTGCACCTTTCCTCTCATATGTAACAACAAGTTGAAGAGAGTGACTCCTTAACACTGATCTACATTAATTAATGAGTTACACATTGTCGCGAGGACAATGTGAGGCTGCATGTACTGGTGACCTCTGTGCCTCTGTGTGGGTGATTATCAGACCAGTTCCCATCACAACATTGGATGATTAAGGATCAATAACATTGCCCTGCTTTATGGACTCTTTTTTTTTCCCCATTTCTATCATGGAGATACAGGGGTTGGAAGGTGATTGATTGATTGTGTGAACAGGTGTCTTTTATACAGGTAACAAGTTCAAACAGGTGCAATTAATACAGGTAAAGAGTGCAGAATAAGAGGGCTTCTTAAAGAAAAATTAATTCTTGCTGGTTGGTAGGGGATCAAATACTTATTTTATGCAATAAAATGCAAATTCATTATTTAAAAATCATACAATGTGATTTTCTGGATTTTTTTTTTTTTTTTTAGATTCTGTCTCTCACCTATGAAGTGTACCTACGATCAAAATGACAGACCTGTCCATTCTTTGTAGGTGGGAAAACCTGCAAAACTGACAGGGGGTCAAAAACTTATTTTCCCAACTGTACATTTATTTACATTTTTGCGCTTAGACTAAGGACATCTGAGGCTGGATACCCCTCCCAAACAGATTTCTGGACTGAAAGGATAAGAACTCTGAGTTTGAAAAGAAGAGAGTTCATTTTGCTGAACACTGCTGTGGATATCAGTTTTGTGGCGTTATTAAAATATGTGTATGCATTCTGAACCCATGTTTGCGCAAAGATGAGTAATTTTTGATGATTGATCTGCTGTGGTGTTTTAATAAACCTGGTAGGTTTACCTTTAATTCACATTACTGTTGTCTGTGTATTCTATCTTTACACTGCCATCAGATTCACAGGGGGAACCTGAGATTTTCTGTTTTGAGAAAAGGTTATTTTCACCAACACTTAAGTCCCTTCGGCTGCTTGCCACAGCAAATCCAAGGTGGATTTGCATGTTGATTTGGCACAGGTTTTACGCCGGATGCCCTTCCTGACGCAACTCCACATTACATGGAGAAATGTGGCAGGGGTGGGATTTGAACCCAGAACCTTCCGAACTGAAACCAAGCGTATTAACCACTTGGCCACCACACCACTAACGCTCTGAAATGATGAGGGCGCTCTGATCGCTTCCTCTGTCTTTTATTATGAAATAAAGCTGAATTTATGTGGAAACAATTTATGTACAAAAGCTTCAGGTATCTGTTGCTGAGATAGATGATGAGTGGAGTGCAGTTTTAATCGGCGAAACACTGGTGACTCACAGAAATGATGCATGCGCGGTGAAGGCAGGGCGGCCCAATTTTTAGGGGGAACCATTCGGTCTGTGACACTGGAACTGCTGCAACACACAATCCGGGCTTGGTATGATCAAAGTAAGAGCTGTGTCCACATTCTATGCATCACAACACACCTGTTCCTTTGATCCTGATCCCTCACCTTTGATATCTCTGGTTGATTATCCTTAATACTGATTTTTCACCTTCCTTTTGAAAGGATCACTCATCAAAGGCTAACGGCAAGATACAGATCTGCAGCAAAATCGAAATGGTTCTTCTTTGACAAACACCACATTTCGGTGAAATCCTTTCATGTCCTTTTAAGAGATACTGCTGACAAACAGAAACAGCACCAATATAAACTGTTGTGACAGAGACTAAGAGTTCCCTCTGGGTGAGAATCACTGAAATCACCACCTCTGACGCAGCTTTAAAGTACTTGTACTGGAAATAAAAAAACTCACTTCTTAAAGTCCCCTGATAATGTGAAATGTTTTTTTTTCCCCTGTCATCAAAGCAGCAGGTGCGTTTCCACTGGCAGTTTGGCAATAAAAAAAAAAAAAAAAAAGCAAAAACAGCATCTATTCAAAATGCACAGCTGACCATCTGCAAAGTGTCATTATCATTCTCGTCTTTCACCAGTTTTCAGTGGCAAATGGACAAATTATTGATTTCAATATTCATATGACTGAACTGCAGAGAAAAAGCTCATTTGAAATTAAACAAGTATGAATGAATATAAATACTGGAGATGGGCTCATTTGCATTTTTGATGTGATTCTTTATTTGCATACATCCAATTCCTACAGCTGTGCATCATTCACAACATCTGCAGAAAGAAACAGAAAAATTGTGTAGGACACCAGTCCATCGCAGGTCACTTCCCCAGAAAAGGCCGGTACCCATTCCCAGGATGGTGGACCGGGCACAATGCAGATAAAGTGTGAGGTCCAAGGACACAGACTGGAATCAAACCCAGGTCTACATAATGGTAGCCCAACTCCTCATCCCACTGAGTGCCCTGCTCAGCCATTCATACAGAGATTAACTTACATTAGTTCCTAACTGTTAAGATGCTTCAAGGAAACAAGGCTGGTGAAAAAAAAAAACACACACACAACGCAGCGCAGATTTAAGTTTGCCACAAAAACAAAGGAAGACTACTGCTGAAGGTCCAAGGAGAAGACCACGAATTAAAGAAAGACCAAGTCAAAACCATTTGTGAATCCTTCCACAGATAAGACGCAGTATTTCTGGGACAATGTTCTATGAGCAAATAAACCAAAGTGGAATTCTTTGGAAATGCAGAGGATCAGTTTGTTTGAAGGCAACAAAATGAAGCCCAGAAGGAAAATAAGATCTGACCTACAGTGAGACATGTTGGAGCTTCGATCCCGCTCTGGTATTGGAGACACTGAATGTGTCAAAGGAAACATGAAATCAGAAGATCACTGAGGTATTTTAGGACTAAATGTGTTGCTCAGAGTCAGAACACCAGGCCTGAATAAGGTTTTTGTTGGTTTTCTGCAGGACAATGAACCCAAATTCCAAACACAAAAGAATGGTGGCCTTCAAAGTGGCCACAAATGAATTCTGACCCAAAACCCATTTGAAGAACTGAAATCTGCTACTGCACCACAGACTCCTGCAGACTCACAAGAACACGGCAATGGACGAGATCAGAGGTCAAGAACAAGGGTCGAGATGGTGCAGAGACTTCCTGAACCTGATCATGTCAGTTTTTTTTTTTTTTATGAACTCCATTTTAAGCCTTGATCACCTGCAGCAAAGAAAACCTGCACAGTCTCCACTGTTTCTGCAACCAGAGTACATTTTATGCAATTTTTACACATATTTTTAAGATTTTGATTTTCTGAAATTGATTCTTTTGCATTTTATTCTGACTCACGTTGCTGTTCGTGAACCCTGACTGGTTTGTTTTGGACATGACTCTACTAGTTCATAGTACATTGATCATGTTACAGTTTTGTGATTTTTCCAAACTACAGTTACAGAAATGTGCAAGAAAGTTTGAACTTAATGTTCACACAGAATAATGTTGTTTTCACAGCAAAAATAAACAATGCTACAAAAACAAGGAAATGCTTAAAAAAAAGCCAGAATTGTTTTGCATTGTGAGTTATACTGATATTATATCAAGACACCTATTTATTAAAGGGGGTCATATTGTACAAAAAACATTATTTAATCTCATCTTTACGGTTAAATATGGTGACAGTCCAATTTAAAGCATCCACAAAAAGTGTAACAATTCTGTGACTGGACTTTTACTAATTCTCCTTCTGCTAAAATGGTCAGTTTTCAACGTCCGTGACATATGTCACAGAAGTCCATATGTGGACTCCTGCAAAATTTTTGACAGCCCTCTTAACCTGTGGTCTGAGTGGTTCTGTGTGACGATAACTCTTCATCTTCACAGTTCTATGTCATGACTGGAATAGGATTTTGTTGCATTTCTTCCAAACATCGAACTTCTTCATCTGCATTGTTCTCTTGTGGATCAAACCTTTTAAAAATCCACTAACAGCACATTTGTGATTAATTCATTCGGTGGAGACATTGTACACTGACAAGTGAGACACGGAACCGCCAAACGCTGGCGCAGAGAAGAACATAAAATATTGAGCATCTTGTCTCCTGCAGACATGATGCCGAACGTGGACGAGGAATCCGGCAGCAGCGGCAGATTTGCCATCTGTCAACTTGGCTCATTTTAATATCATCAACACAGCTGTGGGAAGGAGCACAGCTACCTTCTGACTGAACGCACTAATAGCGCGTTGGCTGCAGCATGTCGTCGCTGTGCAGCAGGGAGGCCCGCTGGAGCGGACGGAAAAACAGGAGCACGGACAAGATGAGGTGGCTGAGTGTCTGAAACCTGCTGCAACAGAATGTGGCGTGAGCGGATTTCTCTGATTGTGTCCCCGTATGGCTGCCTGAGGGCTACACACAGCGTTATAAGAAGGATTTGAGTTGACACAAGTCACAGTCACTCCATCGCCGGTGAGGAGGAGGAGGAGATGAATTATTCAACCAGCCAAGCTCTGCTCGCTTCTGACGTCTTGTTGTGTATTCTGGGGAGGTGAGGCAAGATGGGAACAACAAGAAGCAGCAGCACCTCCCCATCACATGACAGAGCACCCCAGCAACCTCGATTTTCCCGAGGACAGGGCATCATTTCAGAGAGCAGAGGTAGAATAATAGCTTGCTCTCAAAATGACAGCCATCGTCGCAGCACAACATCACAGATTGCTGGTCTGTGGCTCCACACGTACGGGATTAAATGACAGCTCTGCCCCGCTGATAGTGAAGCATCTCAACCCTGAGTAGGTGTTCCTTCCTTCTGGCTCAGCCCGGCTTTGATGGCATTATGCCGCCACAGCGCAACTTTCAGCTCGGTTTCGCTGCCCGCTGCTGGGGTGAGCCATCAAAGCCAGAAAAATAAGAACAGCGACGTAAGAAAACATTGTTATTCACGTGTAAATGCAGGACAGGAAGATTCATATTAAGCAGGTTGTTCAGTCGCACTGCGGTGGGATCGAAACACTGGCGTGTTCAGGATTATCTGACCAAGGTGGCCTCGGGGCGGGGTAACACAGTACTTAGTGAGTTAACCTCATTTCCCAACAACAAAAAACACCAATGAAGACAGAGGAGAAACACAAAACAAAAACCATATTTAGTAAATGATACTAGCAGTAATGATTAGTTTTAATTAAGTTAAAGAGCATTTTGTGTAGGTGTAAAATACAGGAATGTACATGCGTGCGTATGTTTGAGGGGAAGCTGTCATTCTATACGCAGGTTGCAACAGGTATTATAAGATGTGTGATAATGCAGATGATTGTGAAACGTTGCATCAATGCCACCAAGCCCACAAACTGCAGGTGAGACCTCACAGCATGCAGGAGACCCAAAGCCATGACAGGCACCACATGGCACAGTCCACCCCCGACCTCCCCCTGGGGGAGGATATACAGTAGTGTTCAGAATAATAGTAGTGCTATGTGACTAAAAGGCTTAATCCAGGTTTTGAGTATATTTCTTATTGTTACATGGAAACAAGGTACCAGTAGATTCAGTAGATTCTCACAAATCCAACAAGACCAAGCATTCATGATATGCACACTCTTAAGGCTATGAAATTGGGCGATTAGTAAAAAAAAAAGTAGAAAAGGGGGTGTTCACAATAATACTTGTAGTAGTGTGGCATTCAGTCAGTGAGTCCGTCAATTTTGTGGAAAAAACAGGTGTGAATCAGGTGTCCCCTGTTTAAGGATGAAGCCAGCACCTGTTGAACATGCTTTTCTCTTTGAAAGCCTGAGGAAAATGGGACATTCAAGACATTGTTCAGAAGAACAGCGTAGTTTGATTAAAAAGTTGGAGAGGGGAAAACTTATACGCAGGTGCAAAAAATTATAGGCTGTTCATCTACAATGATCTCCAATGCTTTAAAATGGACAAAAAAAAAAAAAAAAAAAAAAAAAGACGCGTGGAAGAAAACAGAAAACACCCATCAAAATGGATAGAAGAATAACCAGAATGGCAAAGGCTCACCCATTGATCAGCTCCAGGATGATCAAAGACAGTCTGGAGTTACCTGTTAAGTGCTGTGACAGTTAGAAGACGCCTGTGTGAAGCTAATTTATTTGCAAGAATCCCCTGCAAAGTCCCTCTGTTAAATAAAAGACGTGCAGAAGAGGTTACAATTTGCCAAAGAACACATCAACTGGCCTAAGTGTGCTTGGGGGCTTGAGGACCCCAAGCACACTAGTAAACAAGCAAAATCTTGGTTCCAAACCAACAAAATTAATGCCTCACAGATGTGAAGAAATTATGAAAAACTGTGGTTATACAACTAAATACTAGTTTAGTGATTCACAGGATTGCTAAAAAGCAGTTTGAACATAATAGTTTTGAGTTTGTAGCATCAACAGCAGATGCTACTATTACTGTGAACACCCCCTTTTGTACTTTTTTTTTTTTACTAATAGCCCAATTTCATAGCCTTAAGAGTGTGCATATCATGAATGCTTGGTCTTGTTGGATTTGTGAGAATCTACTGAATCTACTGGTACCTTGTTTCTCATGTAACGATAAGAAATATACTCAAAACCTGGATTAATCTTTTTAGTCACATAGCAGTACTATTATTCTGAACACTACTGTACACCACTGCCAGGAGGCGAGAGATGACCACAGACCAGCCACTCCAGATGAAGGTGTACCCGACCAAACTGCAAGCATGATGTAAGACACAGAACCCCCACCCACCCACCCTCAAGACCCTAAACCTCAGATGGATCCAAGCCCTATAGTAAGGGACGGCCGCTGCACCAGGCCATCCAGAGATGTGGGCTGAAGGAACCCCCACAGCCAATGGTAAAGTTTTCCCATTGGCTGTGAAAAAAAAAGACACCACCTTTTTCAATAAAGTTTAAATTGTAAATAGACTGCGTTTATATAGCATTTTTCCATCTGAATCAGAAGCGCAAAGCACTTCACAATGATGCCTCATATTCACCCACCAATGTCAAGGTGCCGCCATGCAAGGCATTCACCACACACTGGGAGGGAGCCACTGGGGATCAAGGACCTTACCCAAGGGTCCTTAGTGATATGCTGGCCTGATGAGGTTTGATCCAAGGACCCTCTGGTCTCAGGCCCACTGCTAACCACCAGAGTAGACCATCATCAAACTACAGACAAAAATGTGTTTTTACAATTTCATCAGAAGTAATAAAACAAAGACAAGTTTTAAATTCCATGCATACAACCCCAATTCCAGTGAAGTTGGGACGTTGTGTAAAATGGAAATAAAAACAGTGATTTGCAAATCCTCTTCAACCTATATTCAATTGAATACACCACAAAGACAAGATATTTAATGTTCAAACTGATGAACTTTATTGTTTTTGTGCAAATATTTGTTCATTTTGAAATGGATGCCTGCAATACGTTTCAAAAAAGCTGGGACAGTGGTATGTTTACCGCTGTGTTACATCACCTTTCCTTCTAACAATACTCAAGCGTTTGGGAACTGAGGACACCAATTGTTGAAGCTTTGTAGGTGGAATTCTTTACCATTCTTGCTTGATGTACGAATTCAGTCGTTCAACAGTCCGGGGTCTCCGTTGTCATATTTTGCGCTTCATAATGCGCCACACATTTTCAATGGGTAACAGGTCTGGACTGCAGGCAGGCCAGTCCAGTACCTGCACTCTTTTACTATGAAGCCACGCTGTTGTAACACGTGCAGAATGTGGCTTGGCATTGTCTTGCTGAAATAAGCAGGGACGTCCCTGAAAAAGACGTTGCTTGGATGGCAGCATGTGTTGCTCCAAAACCCGGACGTACCTTTCAGCATTGATGGCGCCATCACAGATGTGTAAGTTGCCCATGACATGGGCACTAACACACCCCCATACCATCACAGATGCTGACTTTTGAACTTTGCGCTGGTAACAATCTGGATGGTCTTTTTCCTCTTTTGTCCAGAGGACACGACGTCCATGATTTCCAAAGACAATTTGAAATGTGGACTCAGACCACAGCACACTTTTCCACTTTGTGTCTGTCCATTTCAAATGAGCTCGGGCCCAGAGAAGGCGGCGGCGTTTCTGGATGTTGATGTATGGCTTTCACTTTGCATGGTAGAGTTTTAACTTGCACTTGTAGATGTAGCGACGAACTGTGTTAACTGACAATGGTTTTCTGAAGTGTTCCTGAGCCCACGCGGTAAGATCCTTTACACAATGATGTCGGGTTTTAATGCAGTGCCGCCTGAGGGTTTGAAGATCATAGGCATTCAATGTTGGTTTTCAGCCTTGCCGCTTACGTGTACAACCCCTGGCAATAATTATGGAATCACTGGCCTCGGAGGATGTTAATTCAGTTGTTTAATTTTGTAGAAAAAAAGCAGATCACAAACATGACACAAAACTAAAGTCATTTAAAATGGCAACTTTCTGGCTTTAAGAAACACTATAAGAAATCAGGAAAAATGATTGTGGCAGTCAGTAACGGTTACTTTTTTAGACCAAGCAGAGGGAAAAAAATATGGACTCACTCAATTCTGAGGAATAAATTATGGAATCACCCTGTAAATTTTCATCCCCAAAACTAACACCTGCATCAAATCAGATCTGCTTGTTAGTCTGCATCTAAAAAGGAGTGATCACATCTTGGAGAGCTGTTGCACCAAGTGGACTGACATGAATCATGGCTCCAACATGAGAGATGTCAATTGAAACAAAGGAGAGGATTATCAAACTCTTAAAAGAGGGTAAATCATCACGCAATATTGCAAAAGATGTTGGTTGTTCACAGTCAGCTGTGTCTAAACTCTGGACCAAATACAAACAACATGGGAAGGTTGTTAAAGGCAAACATACTGGTAAACCAAGGACGACATCAAAGTGTCAAGACAGAAAACTTAAAGCAATATGTCTCAAAAATCGAAAATGCACAACAAAACAAATGAGGAACGAATGGGAGGAAACTGGAGTCAGCGTCTGTGACCGAACTGTAAGAAACCGCCTAAAGGAAAAGGGATTTACATACAGAAAAGCTAAACGAAAGCCATCATTAACACCTAAACAGAAAAAAACAAAGTTACAATGGGCTAAGGAAAAGCAATTGTGGACTGTGGATGACTGGATGAAAGTCATATTCAGTGATGAATCTCGAATCTGCATTGGGCAAGGTGATGATGCTGGAACTTTTGTTTGGTGCCGTTCCAATGAGATTTATAAAGATGACTGCCTGAAGAGAACATGTAAATTTCCAGTCATTGATGATATGGGGCTGCATGTCAGGTAAAGGCACTGGGGAGATGGCTGTCATTACATCATCAATAAATGCACAAGTTTATGTTGATATTTTGGACACTTTTCTTATCCCATCAATTGAAAGGATGTTTGGGGATGATGAAATCATTTTTCAAGACGATAATTCATCTTGCCATAGAGCAAAAACTGTGAAAACATTCCTTGCAAAAAGACACATAGGGTCAATGTCATGACCTGCAAATAGTCCGGATCTTAATCCAATTGAAAATCTTTGGTGGAAGTTGAAGAAAATGGTCCATGACAAGGCTCCAACCTGCAAATCTGATCTGGCAACAGCAATCAGAGAAAGTTGGAGCCAGATTGATGAGTACTGTTTGTCACTCATTAAGTCCATGCCTCAGAGACTACAAGCTGTTATAAAACCCAGAGGTGGCGCAACAAAATACTAGTGATGTGTTGGAGCATTCTTTTTCATGATTCCATAATTTTTTCCACAGAATTGAGTGATTCCATATTTTTCCCCTCTGCTTGGTCTAAAAAAGTTAAGTAGTTTCTTAAAGCCAGAAAGTTGCCATTTGAAATGACTTTAGTTTTGTATCATGTCTGTGATCTGCTTTTTTTCTACAAAATTAAACAACTGAATGAACATCCTCAGCGGCCGGTGATTCCATAATTTTTGCCAGGGGTTGTAGAAAGTTCAGATTCTCTGAATCTTCTGATTGTATTATGGACTGTAGATGATGGAATCCCTAAATTCCTTGCAATTGAATTTTGAGAAACATTGTTCTTAAAATGTTAGACTATTTTTTCATGCAGTTGTTCACAAAGTGGTGATCCTCACCCCATCTTTGCTTGTGAATGGCTGAGACTTTTGGGGATGCTCCTTTTATACCCAATCATGACACTCACCTGCTTCCAGTTAGGTGTTGTTTGAGCATTCATCAACTTTCCCAGTATTTGTTGCCCCGTCCCAACATTTTTGAAACGTGTTTCAGGCATCCATTTCAAAATGAGCAAATATTTGCAGAAAAAACAATAAAGTTTATCAGTTTGAACATTAAATATCTTGTCTTTGTGGTGTATTCAATTGAATCTAGGTTGAAGAGGATTTTCAAATCGTATTCTGTTTTTAATTTACATTTTACACAACGTCCCAACTTCATTGGAATTGTACATGGGTGGGACATGCCATGCCATGTCATGCCATGCCATGCAGCCCCCCCCACAGACCCAGTCATGAACAAGCCCAGAAAGATCCGAGCCACATGGTGTGGTGTAACTTAGTTGTTTATTTTAATTCCACAAATTTTTCAAAAAAATTACAAAATACTCAAATGGAGAGAACACAGGACTCACAATTTTTCTTATTATTTCTACTTTTTGTTTACACTGTGTCATCCCGTGGCGACTACTCATATATACAATAAGCTTCAAGATACCAGTATATATATAAATCTTAGCAGTCAGAATTTAAATTCTGCTGTTGCCGCTTTGAAACAAGAAGCTAAACCATTGACAACACTTAACATCAAAGGTTTTGGAGACACAAAAAAGAGGATAAAAGGCAAAGGAGCCGTCAGGAACCGAGGACAAGGAGAGACGGGAAGGAGGTGGCCAAACAGTGACTATTCATTTTTTTCACGTCTGTGACTTCATAATGAGAGCAACTGATGATGTTTGCAGGATTCTGAGTGGAAACGATCGCACTTCAAAGGAAGATATGACCTCGTATAAACGTGGGTTCTTCAGTTTTCTAAGTGGTGACAGAAAAACCTTCTCAGGACACAAACTTTATGGCTAAAACTGAAAATAAACTCAGACTCGCGTGCACTTGTACGACATGTTGACAGTAATTGTAACAGTCAGTGGCACGCACACACACACACACACACGAGCGCGCATGCACACTCCTGAGGCTCAGGAGGCTGCGTGCATTCTAAAGGAACCAAGGAAAACAACAACGTGGTGAGGAAGATGTGTGCGAACGCATGCGGTCGTCGACCTTTGCCCTGTCAGTCGCCACGCCTCCTCTAGTATCACAGTGAACATTATTACAGTCTGGCTGCAGGATTTCAGCCCTGCAAACGTGGACGACAATGACGGCGGGGACGCAAAGGAGACGCCACGATGCAACTTGCACTGACGCACAAACATTTAAACCACCCTCAACTCTGACTGGGTTTTAAAACAGTTAAAAATCAGATCCAGAGATTTAAAATTTCACTAAAATCTGTGTGTTTTTAAAAAGTAGTGAAGGATTACGTCAGCTAATGAACTTAGAAATACAGATTTTTTTTAAAAACCAAATTTTGTGGCGCTTCAAGGACCCTCTCAGTGCAAACTGTGTTTTCTTTTTTAATTCCTGGCTCCGGTGCGACTGCCACAAATGCCGCGTCACCTCTTCAAGTGTTTCAAACCGCCAACTCAAACGCTGTCGAGCTGACACGTTCCAACAGGCTGCTGATGAAAGGACGTGGGCGTGTCCACGGTGACGCATACAGTGATGTCAGAGGAAGTCTGCTGGGATAATGCCGCGGTGCTCCCCCTCTGAAACAAGGGATAATGCTTCAAAACAATGACGTCAGAGGGCGAAACGACTTGGTTTGGAGTCCACACCGAGTAATAATAATAATTATATGTTTATATATACTATTTACAGACTCAAAAACGCCATGCTGTAGCTTTTTCTTATAATTATGAAAAAAGAAAAGAAAAACTCCAACGATGTATTAAAATAAATGCTGAATTTAAGATAGCACTTGTTATTTTTCCGTAGATGGCCTGACCGGTCGTTTTTTTGTTGTTGTTTGTCTTGTTGATAAGCACAGTGTCTTGTTCTAGCACCTACAAAATAAAACGTCAGGGAAGCTTTTTGTCATGCAGGAGTCTTGAGGACGTCGTCGTTACTGGCTATACACCAAAGAAAGTCAATGTCTTGTTTAAAAAAAAAAAAAAAAAAAGAACAGAAAAGAAAAAAAGGTCCTCAACAGGAACGAAAACCGATTACTGAAGAATTCTCAGATGATCCGCTTGGCCTTTTCCATTCTTCAAAATCGAATGTGGGTCAGAGGATGCTTGGCTGCCTCTGCAAGACCGTTCTGTCACATCTTCCTGTGCCCTGCACCTGTTGGTCGCCGCCTCCCTCGGCTGGTTACAGCTGCTTGTCGCTCTCCTTCTTCAGTCGGCTGAAACGAAACAAAATCAAGCGTGAACATCAGAGATCCGTGACGGCGGAGACGCGGCTGGTGTGTGTGTGTAAAAGGTGGGGTGCAACCTCTAATGTAAACTGTGATATTTAGGGGAAGATCCACGAAAAGGTGGTTCGTCTGACCTGTAGTAGTCCTCCTGGCCGGGCAGCGGCCCTCCGTGCATATGATGGTGTCCGTGGAGCCACTGCTGCTCCATGGCCAGCCTCTGGAGCTCGGCTGACTGGGCGTGCATGGCCTGCAGCTGGTGGGCTGCGGACATGGGTGGGGGCAAACCTGCTGGTAGGTCCCGTGGATATGGAGTACCTGGAGAAACAGCGTGCAATGTTTTATCAAGCAAACTGGTGAGGTGAAGAGCGACAGAACGTCTTACGGTTTATGACTGACGAGAACTTACCGAAGACGGGGTGGCGCAGCATCTCGTGTTCGTGTGGCGGCTGGCCGAGCAGCGGGTTGGGAATGGCACCGGGCGGGTAAGGGAAGCGGGCCAGGTGAGGTCCGGCTGCCAGCGGATCCACTGCCAGCGGGTGGGCCCCCGACCCTGGAGGACACACAAGACATTCACCACCACCTTCTGGGTGTCAGAGTCTTCAGGTCAGAGAACACTCATTTCACAGTGCATGCCACAGACGTCTGATATTACTTCTCTCAAAGCGCAAGGACACTTTTATCCACGGTGCCTATTTTCCCTTTTGAACCAATAACATTAACAACATTTAACATTTAATTTAGATTTTAAAAAAGATTTTCCCCATTTGAAAGCTTCACGTGACTACGTTACTGCAGTAAGATTAAAACACAAAGCAAAGCTGCAATCAGACGCTCATTTCTTTACATTCTGAGAGAACAACAAAAAAGAGAATTAATCTTTAATTTAAAGTCCTTGCTCACGTTTCGCTGTGATGAGAGAAGTAATATCAAATGAAAAATATATACAGTGCACTTTATATTACTACAACAAATCAAACAGATTTCATTCAGGAAGTTAGCTGTTTTTAAACAAACTGCAAATCATCTCATTTACAAAACAACTCATGTTCAAATATCTTCATATCTTAAATATCTTAAAGGACATCTCACATTTTTAATATCCCACAGTTAGTAAGACAAAATAAAAGTACTCATGATTGTAAGTGTCTCCGCACACGTGCTAATAATTAGTGATCTCTGATGTATTTTATTCCTCTCACTCTGAGCGTAGGCAGGTGCATTTCCGGAAAACGTCTCTCAGCAATCCTTCAATGTGTGATGTCCTTATTCGCAAAAAATCCCAATGACTGACAGATGGAGGGAAATGAACCTGCTCCACCCAAGAACGAAACTTCTGAGCTGCCATTCAAAAGTGACGGCTCGGATTTACAGAGAGGAGGTGACGCGCTTTATCCCAAAAATCTTTTTAACTTTTTCAGAGTGTCGGATTTTGGAACCTAAAGTGTGGTGATGCGCTGTTTGTGTAGATGCGGGTTTACTGAAGCTGTGGACGTGGATGTCGGGACATCTGACACTGTTTTTAACAGACTACCTGGACACAGGAGATGGATTTGTTACATTGGAGAAAGTCGGAATACATTATTTCCAGGAGTTAATGGATGTTGTTTAATGTACCACGATCATGAGAGAGGTGAAACTGCAGCCGGTGAGGCTGTGCTTCTTTGTTCGTGTGTACTTTACATTTGGAAAACAATATAACACGGTGAGTCTGGCATGTTCAGGATTTTACCCCTTTTGTGTTTTGTTGCAAGCTTTGTTTTTTGTTGTTTTTTTTGCTTTGAGGGGCTGGAGTGATTGTATGTGTGTGCTGATGCTCGTTGCTAATCTCAGCTCGCTGGGAAAAGGAATGTCTCCAAGTCCTTTTTGTCCCTGGCAGCAGATGTATTTTATTTTTTTTAAATATTTTATTGATAGCAACACTTATAATTAATCGTGCACAAAACTGAACTTGGAGCAGAGATGGTTATTGACAGACTGAGTTTATGACTCATGGCCATGCAGGTGCACAGAAACCTTCACAGAGCTGCAGCTTTTACTGTGACTGCATCAAAATGAACAGTTTTCACTTAAAATGAGTCGTCATAACACAACATCACAATGTAAACATTGGAATTAATTTGTGCCTCTGTTCTTAATGTTATCAGGTACATTGCATTGAAGCGCACGCTGGAACGCTTCTCGTAGCGATGTCACTTGTCGGAAATGAGTACTTTGTTTTCGGCCGTCTCTGTAGCTGTTTGCTGCGACTGCTGTATACTTTGAAACAGGTCACGGAAGTGCACAACATAATCCCGGTGGACCATTGGATGGTCACTAACAGCCTCAATCTAAATTGTTATGATTTTGGTGTGACATGTCCTTTAAAGTACAATTCATCAAGATTCTAGTAACGATAAAATTCAGATGGAAAAAACAACATCATAAGATATGATGAAAATGTACAAAAAGTTATATAAAAATCAGGTGCATTGATTTTTCTTCAAATTTAAAACTGCTGGCTACTCCAATATACTTAAAAAAAAATAAAGTGCAATTTAAGCACATGCTATTTGTTTAAATTTCTTTTTCTTCTGCAGGACAAATTCGGTATGAAGTGTGTTTAAAACACAAAATAAACATTTTCAATGGTCGCAGTTGGGTCCATAAGTATTGGGACTGTGGCAATTCTTGTAATGTGCATTTCAAAATAAAACGATTGAGACTTGCTTGAAGTGTTTTTGGCTTTAATTCACTGAGTTTTACCAAAAAACAAAATTCCATTAACCATTTAGGAATTCGATCCATATTTATTATATACAGTTCCTGCATTTTCAGAGGCCCTAAGTAACTGGAAAACTATATATGTTTCTGACCTCTTTTTGCAAAATTCAGTCTCTGTGCCACTGACGCTGTATAACTTTTTGAGTACTCCAACTTTACTCAACAGTAAAATCTTGTTTGTGTTCCCTAATAACTGATGAAAAATAACATGCTGATGTATTCATCCCCTTTGACTGAAATAAAGCAAACTGGCTGTAAATGTGATTATTTGTATTCAAAATAATCCTTATATTTAGTTTGTCCAATTACCTGGACTCTGAAAACTAAAGAAATAATGTCACATATTTTATGCAATATTTTTGTTAAACTCTTTGAATTAAAGGTTGACGTAAATTCTACAAGCACATATTGACTGTTTCTCTTCGACTCCATTGTAGCGGCGTGCACAGCCCCCACCCCCACTCCTTAAACATACAATTAATTAAAGAAATAAATAAAATTGTGTCACTGTCAAAATTCTTAGAGACCCAACTGTAATGACTTCTATTTCTATTTTCTGGGTGTGAATTTCTTTTGTGACAAATTAAATAATAAATAATATTTGCCACCAACAGCCTTTTTAATCAAATGACTAGTTTTTGGAGTCCCGTCCTGCAACTGGGTTATACTGTGTGTTTGTTAGCGTGGGTGCGTACAGGGCTTTCGCTCACCTTGGTGTAGTGGGTCTTGCTGGTGGAGATGGAGGTGGGAGTGAATGTGCGAGTGCTGGTGGTGGTGTGGCGTGACGTTGAACATCTGTAGGCGGGCGATGGGGTCGTTGGCCACCGTGGCCATCCTCTCGGCGTGGAGTCTCTCTGCAGCCAACCTCTCTGGGTAACTCATTTCTGGCCGCAGCTGGGGCCCAGCGAGGGCCAACCGCTCGCGCTCCAAAGGGTTTAGGCCTGGATGGAAGGAGGCAAAAGGGTGGGGGCCGGCCATCGGAGGCAACGTGATGGCTCCGTGCCGGGCAAAGTGCTCCATGGGGTTTGCTGAAGGGTGCAAAGTCTCCATCTCTGGAGGCTTCACCTCAAAACCAGGCTTCATTCTTTCCCTCAGCTCCCTCTCACGAATTTCTCTCTCACGCATCTCCCGCTCACGCAGTTCACGCTCTCGCATGGCTGGGTCAGCGTTGTATAGGCTGGGCATGTGATAGGCCAGTAATGGGTCTGCGGGGTTGAGCGACACAAAGAAGGGGTGGTTCCGGTTGGTGGGGGACATGACGTGGGGACGGGCGTACTCGCTGAGGGTGCGCAGGGCGGGGGTGTCGGGGCCAATGTACGGAGGCACAGCTGCGATTGTAGTGGGCGGTCCGTCAAAGGGTGGACGCATGTGGGCGGGGCCGGCCATCTGAGGTTCTCCCATTCTGCCCTCGTGAGACGAACTGGAGGCTTTCTGTTTGGACACAAACGTGATTGTTACTAAGACTCAAAAGCAAACATTTAGCCAAATAACGAAAGCACCAACAAATCCACTCACCGCAGCTCGCTCCGCCTCCTTTTCTCGTTCCCGCTCTCTTTCCCGCTCCTTTTCCCTCTCCCTTTCCCGCTCCTTCTCCTCCCTGGCTTTCTGCTCGGCTTCTCGCTTGGCTTTCTCCAGAGCTTCCTCTCGCTTTTTGGCCAGTTTAGAGGAAGCCAGAGGAGTGAAGTACAAATCTGTCCGAGCACATGAATTGTAACCCCGGTCCAGGTGCTTGTAGAACCTACAGCCATTGGAAAGATAAGAAAGAAGGGGGGGGGGAAATGTTTTTCATCTTTTTTAAAGCAGTTTGTAAGTTAATACTCATTACAAACAGAGAACACTGCTACTTAATACTGCATGCTGAATGGTAGGATAGAGCCCCATTAGACAGAAGCCTTCTATTAGCTTGCGCTAGTCCATTTTTCAGACGGAAAACAAACTCCCACAGCATTTTCTTTTGCTGCTACATTGGGCATGTATTAAAATCGTCATTGCTATTCATTGGCGGTCTGAAAGCCACTTAAGCACAAGACAACTACAGATACTGTTCAGATGCCTGAGTTCACTCACATCTCGACGTAATTAATCTCTCTGGTCTCCATCCCTGATAATTCCTCGCTATAAGCCACTCAGAGCTCAAGGCTAATTGTGGCCTTGGATGCCCATTTGGCTGAGGACATTTGATTTGTTGCGTACATCAAAGCTTTAAAACCTGATGTTGGATGCGTCTGTGAGCTAATCACTGTTCCCAGGCACAAACTACTGATAAACAAACAAGAGAACAGCTAGCCCCGCCCACTCCCCACATTTTACAGCTAGCACTGGAGTAGGGGTCAGCGTTATTAAACGTACCGTGCTGATTGGCTGGCATGGCTGGGTGTATTGACGACAGTAGGTTCTGGAGAGGGACTCCTCTGTGGAGGTGGGGGGCTCTCTGGCTCTTCTGCCTCATCGAGAGGCTCCTCTTTGATGTGTACAGGAGGAAGTGCTGGACCCGGGCCGGCACAACTGACCGAGGCAGGTAGTGGCATGGAAATGGAAGATAATGAGGTGGAGGAAGACGGGGGTTGTAAGACTGGCATAGAGTTTGACGAAGGTGGAGGAGGGCCATTTGGAGGTAGAACTGTGCTGAAAGGATGTGATGAGAACGGCGGCTGCGACGGCCCACTGGGGTGTGAGGGTGCTGTGGGAGGTGGCAGAGGAGCAGCTGCAGGAGGCTGGTGGCTGGCTGATGGTGGCAGGGTTTGGGACTGGGTAAGAACTGGAGGCTGTGCTGGAGGAGGTTGAAGCTGTTGCCCCTGAGGCATGAGCTGGAGAGGAGGTGGATGTGCTGATGGTGGATGATGGGTGGACAAAGAACTGAGGGGCTTGAGAGCAGGTGGAGGGGGCAGGTTTGAAGGCATCTGAGGGAAATGAGGCGCTGACACGTGGGGAGGGTGTTTGTGTGATTGTGGATTGGGTATTTGAGGGATAGGGGTGGTGGGCGGGGGCTTGATATGAGGCATGGACATTGGGGCAGGGGGTAGGGGCTGCTCTCTTGGAGGCTGGCCTCCACTTTGACTCGAGGACTGGGATTGGGAAGGAGGTGTGTGGGGTCTCTGTTGTGATGGACCAGAAATGGGAGGAGATGGGACCTGAGATTGACCCACAGGGAAGCCCTGAGGAGGCATGGAGTGAGGATGTGGCATATGTGAGGGACCACCCTGCAGTGGGTGTGGCATGGGAGGGATAGGACCGTGATGTGAGCCTGGTATTGATGGGGGTGGGACTGGGGGGCCGGGAGGTGGAGCCTGCATCATAGGTGAATGTGGAGATGGAAGCCTCTGTGGGTGGAGTGATGTTCCAGACTGGATAAGAGACATGGGGTTTGTCTGGGGCAAAGGCTGAGGAGGTATAGAAGTGGAGGCTGCTGTAGGTGAGACCTGTGGGGGTAAGGAGGGTGCTGCGGTTGTGGGAGGTGGGGGCACTGAGGAGGCGGCTGAAGTGCCTGGCTGGCACTGGATGACTGGAGGATGCTGGCTCTGCAAGAGCTGCTGCTGCTGGGCAGAAGAGTCCGAGTCACTTTCATTGTCTCTGGGACTGGGAATGCTTGGGGACGAACTCCGGTTGTCCTGGTCAATGTCCTTAGGATCACTACTGAGCTCCTCATTGACGCTGCGTCCATCAGAGCTCTCACCCTCTCCCTCACCTTCGCCATCGCATTCTGAGGGAGAGTCTGGTCGACTCATTTCCTGGGGGACAGAGAGGAGATGTACGAGACATATGATCAGCTCGATGTACTACTGCAGCCTAATGAGGACACAAGACAAAGTAAAACCAGACTCACTTGTGTTTTGGACTTTTTGGCACTGGCCCTCTCAGGCTCCTCTGTGTCTGAGGCTCCCTTTTCTCGCTGCCTTTTAACAGTCTTCATAGGTGACGGCGCTTCCTCTTTAATCTTCTGTATAAACAAGACAGAAAAGAACCTTCACTTCACAGAGACGAGCACAGTGCGTAAAAACGACTGCAGAAAGTCTATGTTCCATTTACCTTGTTGGTCTTCTTCATGGAATCTGTCTTGCTGTCAGTGCTGTCAGTACTTGCTGCGCTAGGTGACGTACGCCCGCTGGAACGCAAATCCTCGTTATTAGGTGAAGCTCGGCCATCGGGACTTGTCTGCTTCTTACGACCACTACGTAGCGTTGACATCTGTTAATGACAAACAGAAATATACTAAATAACACCACCCACCCTGGAACCTCATCCATTTGCCTCAAAACAAACCAGATCCATAGATGACACCGTAGCTATTACACCCCATACTGCCCCCACCTATATGGAGAACAGGACCTCTTCTGAAAGACCGCTGTTCTTAGAATACAGATCAGTATTCAACACCGTAGTCACTGCTGGACTCAATGTCAAGCTCAGAGACTGAGGACTCATCACCAGCCTGTGCAGCTGGATCCTTTCCTGCCAGGTATTATTGGTGCACCAATATGTAGACTTTGGTTCGATTCCCTGTCTTGCTACCTGTCTCTGTAATTGGACCCCCTTCAGCTATCCCCCACCTCCCAAAAATACCTCCGATTCATCTGTATTGCTCCAGTCTACCCAACTGTAAATGGGCATCAGCCATGGTTGGGGAAGTAAGCTATGATGGTCTGGCGTCCTGTCCAGGGGAAGTCATAGACGCTCACACACGTTGTACTCCAGAATCGAGGGATAAGCCTCAACACCAAACGGCCTCATGCACTATATACAAGACTTTTTCAATGACAGATGGTAAGTAGGGTTCCAACACTTTTGCCCATCTGACTATCAACATAGGAGCCCCCCAGGGTTCTGTTGTGAGACCCCTCTACTTCTCCCTTTATGCCCATAACCAGGCAATCAGGCTTATGTATGTTGGACATTAATAACTGCCATTTAATTGTAACATACTCTAACAAATCTGGATGTCTGCAAACAATGCAAATTTGAATCTCACTCAGTACATATAGTATTTATATCATTATTATATATCATATTTATCACAAGCTTAAATGCTGAGGACACACAACAGAAGACTTTTACTCTTACGCTAGCATAATGGGATGTAGCTAAAAATAATTTCCCTTTGGTATTCTTCTGTACATGCAATTCCATAAATCACTTGTTAATTTTGAATGCTAATATTTGTAAAACTAATTAAACAGATAACTACTTGTCCAATGAGTCAGCTTATTGCTTTTGTAGATTAGGTCTTCTTTACTCCAGGGCTGTCTGGACAAACAGCTTCTGGGGGTGAAAACTGAGGGATATATGGGGAGCAGGAGCGCACGCGCACGTACCGATCCTCGGTTCCGTCGGGTCCTCATGCTATGCTTCCCACTGAGTCCATCCTCTTCCTCTTTGACAGGTTTGAACATAAATGGCGGTGGGTCCACAGGCTTCTCAATGGGGGGCAGCTCACCGTACTTCTTGAAATGAATGCGGCAGTCTGTACACAGCAAGATGTTCTCGCGGCCCCCGTGGTGCCAGTCCTTGGAGGCTGGGGAAAGCCATTTACAGCTGTGAAATGACACTCTCACAGATGGTGCAGATTACAAAACAATACGTGGAAATCACATTACTCCCACAACGGTACTGCAGAATACAAAGAGCATGCACAATTTGCTTTGGAACCTAAAATGATATCCAAGTGGATATCTGCATGTTTTTCAGTCATGCTGAAGCCAATTCAGCGATGGACAGATCCATGCACCATTAAAAAAACAAACAAAAAAACCCCCCAAATTGGATTAATCTGAATTGTTACCAAACACTAATATGGTCTACATGGGTTCACACTATAAAGCCAAAGTTATTAGCCGCCCTTGTTGTGATGGCAGTGATGTAAAGTGTTGTCAGACGGGAGTCTGGAACTGGAAGCCAGCTGTGCACAAAGAGTGGAAGGATAATGAGCTGGAAAAAGTGAAGGAGCTGTGAGCTCATGTCTGACTTGATCAAATTAATTCTGACATCCTCTGATGCCCATCTGTCAGACAGCACCGCCGCGCGGCCTCACACTGATCCCAATCACGACAGGAATAGCCAAGCGAGTCCACATGACGAGTCCGAGTGTCTGTAAACAGAACAAATGTCTTACTGGTGGTGAAACAGTGACGGCAGGCGTAGCCCTTCAGCTCCTGTTCGCTGTCTTCGCTATCAAAGTCATCCTCGCTGGCAGAGCTGAGGTCCACTAGAAAAGTGCCAGAAAGAATCAACAAGTTTTCCTACAACCATCTGACACCAGAACACAGTCTCATTTCTTCATTAAAACAAAACAAAAAAAAAGCTGGTCAAATATACGTACAGAACTCGCTGGAAGGGGGGCGTGAGGGAGTGTTTACGGGAGTTGAGGCGGTCCGTGTTTTGATACGGCGGAAGACGGGCTGGCGGCGGTGTCTGCGGTGGGCTCGACAACTGGTTGCTTCAGGAGTTTTCTTCCAATAGTAGTAGAATGTAATTAGTTCTCCCTGAAAGACAAAACAAACCTTGTTCAAGCGGCGGCCACAATAAAACAAGAAGCGACTACAGTTACAGACTTGGAGCGAACAAGAGCTTTAAAAATCCTACATCATACTATAACCTCGATCATACTGTAATTTGTTTGTTCCTTTAAGATGCTTGGGCCAATTTCCACCAAACGTACTGTGCACATCTAGTTTGCCCTTAAGGGATTTGTAATGACAAAGGTCAGGGTCACTGGGGTCAAAAGTGCAGATTTGTGTTCTTCACCCTGATTTGCACCAAAATTGGCACATATATGTAGGCCAGTTCTGGAATTGCCCTGGCAACGTCAAATTTGCCAAAGAGCAATCGCTAGGGTCAAGGTCATCGGGACAATAGTCAAAATTTAAGTTGTTTTTTTTTTAATCCAACTTACATTACAGCTCATATTTGGGGCTGCGTGACAGAATTGCCCAACAAGGTTAATTCTGTCATTGGTCAACCATTGAGACCAAGATCACGCCTGCCTGCCTGCCTGTTTGTTAGATGGTTGGTTTACCCCTCCACTACCCTTTGGTGATTTCTACCAAATTATGTCCATGAAGATTCATCTCGAAATTGCTGCTAAATTTTGGTAAAGCACAAGGAGAAGGAAAGTGATTTTCATCCTGATTTGCACCAAATGTGACACACACTTAGGTGGATTCCAGAACTGACCTGCTAACAACAACAAGAAGTCAATCATTTGGGTGAAGGTCAGGGTCATTTTGGTCAAATGCCAGACTGCTAAAGCCTTCACGGTTTCCGTGCACTCCAGTACTATTGCCTAATTTTGTTAATTTATATAACAGATGTGAAAATACTGATTATGTCAGTATTTCACATGTAATCCCATGGGGCGGTATACTCCATACCAGGATTTGCATCTAGCTAGGCATGTTTGTGCTGCAGCCCTGTCTGTTCCGGGATTAGGCGAGGAGGCTGACTGAATGCAGGGATATTAGGATCAGTGCAATGGTGGCTGCCTGGGTGGCAGGAGCTTGAATAGGAACAAAAGAACATGTCAGGCAGAGCTTTGGCGCTACAAATAGGGAGTGAAATGGCTCCTCACCCCTTCACTGGAAGAGTCAATTGAACTTTAATCAAACATTCGGAGAGGCACGCTTGGCAGCGAGCGAGGCGGATAAATCCAGTGTACAAAAGGCCGCCAGGAAATCAATACCCAGCTGAAACATTAACACATGCAATCATGGATCAGAAAGCACTTTGCTGAGGCAGCCTGTGCATATTAACCGCTGCTTTTCAGCCACGCTTTTCATATGCTAGCCTTGAAAATCGTTGACAGGAGTCAGTGGTTTCTTTACCTTACCCCCTCCTGCTAGTGAAACTCCCAGCCTCCATAACAAATTCATGCAGGTACTTGTTGGTTGTTGAGTAAACAGTAAGTCACCTATAATCTTTAAAGCCTGGAGGGCACCGGTCTACTGTCGCAGCTCTGTTAAACTGCTGTTCAACAAAGCTCCCAGAGTTTAATGGCTATTGATTGTCTTCTTTCTGCGCTTCAGCTCAGATCCTTGACATAAATGAGTCAGCACGCTGCTCTAATAGGTGTTAACAGCTTTCCACCAACATTTTAACTAAACCACAACCACAGCTGCTGAAAAATGAAGCCACTGTGCAAGTGGCAAATCTTGCAGTTCCTTGAATGGCCACTTGAGGCTGGCTTTAAAAGAGTCACTCACCATAGACCCTCCATATTAAAATCCCCAAACTTAGACAAAATCAATGTGTTTAGACCCTTTTTGCTCTGTATGCACCACTCTGCATTTAATCATTAGTGATTGATCTCTGCTCCCCTCCACAGCATGTCTTTTTCTTGGTTCTCTCCCTCAGCCCCAACCAGTCCCAGCAGAAGACTGCCCCTCCCTGAGCCTGGTTCTGCTGGAGGTTTCTTCCTGTTAAAAGGGAGTTTTTCCTTCCCACTGTCGCCAAGTGCTTGCTCACAGGGGGTCGTTTTGACCGTTGGGGTTTTTACGTATTTATTGTATGGCCTTGCCTTACAATATAAAGCGCCTTGGGGCAACTGTTTGTTGTGATTTGGCGCTATATAAATAAAATTGATGATGAAATTGATGATGATTGCATATATGTTGGAATTAATTTTTACCCGAGGCCAACAAAATATGGCCATTGGGTATTGCGAAGGCTTCGCGTCCACCCGTCCAATTAAACAACTGCAAATTATAAACAAGACAATGCTCATATGGCTGAGGACATTTTAAGCATCATGTTATAATTAATACTATGAAATGAAAAACCATCTCCCAGTCTGTAGTCCGTAAAAAAAAAAAAAAAAAGTTGTTCATTTTCTGACGCTTATCTGGATCCAGGTCACAATGGCAGTAGACCATGCAGCTCACCCCTTACTTCCCTATTCTCTGCCAAGTTCTCTAACTGTTCCCCAGGATCCTGAGGCATTTCCAAGCTAGCTGAGAGATATAACTGCCTGGAAGTGCCTGGAAGACCTCCTTGAGGGAGCATCCTCACCAAGAGTCCAGACCACCTCAGCTGGCTCCTTTTGATGCGAACAAGCAGTGGTTTTCCTCAGAGTCCCCCCAGGATATTTAATTTTCTCACACTTTTCCGGAGTGTAAGTCCAGATACCAGATGGAGGAATCAATGTATGTCTTGTTCTTTTGGTCATTACACAAAGTTCATGACCACAGGTGAGGACAGCAGCATAAATTTCCTGGTAAATCGAGAGTCTTGCCTTCTGACTCAGCTTTTTCTTCGTTTGTCTTCACCAGCTCATGCTGTTCTTGCTCATAGCCCAACTCTTTACCCACTGCTTAAATGGCGAGATTTAAAACCTCCCCATTTGAGGTTCAACCCAGCTATTTGGAGAACCTATGGGTGACATCACAGCAGCTTTGTCCACAATATACACCTACAATTAACACCTTCTACCACCACTTGCCTAAAACAGAGCACTATAGTATGTTTTATGATCTCTTCTACAGTAGATTAAAAACAAAATTATAATGAGTAGTCAATTCAAGTTGGGATAGGCTGAGATGAATGAAAATGTAAATACATCAAGCTTTAGTTCAAGCTTTAGTTTATTAAACTCAAGACTGCCACAGGCTAATTGAGTTCTTCTTGTGGGCTACCTCTGTTAAGGATTTGCCAGTGGTTGTTCATGCGGGTAAACGACATTTGAGAACACGTTTTCCTCAATAACTGGTTTAATTGGAAGAAAAAAGCTTAACTTGGCCTTCAGCCAATTTAATAACTTCCTTTCTCTAATTCTTACAGGAAATTCATATCTACTTGTGCCTGCAGGAATCCATCTTATCAAGTGGTGCTACAAATATTTACTGAGGTGTTGGGGGTCAACAAATCTTGCCCATATAGTAGGTTAAATTAAACTATTGCGCTGCATTATACCGAAGACATTGCTCAAATATAAATGTTTCAAACTCATCGGCCCGTGCTTTTTAGACCCCACTATATTTACAGAGACAACAGCTTGAGCTGTAGGCATCCACATGCACTGCTGGAGCCCACTCAATAGGATCATTAAAACACAACCGCTAAGATTAAGAGGGGATGAATCACTACTTTGAAAACATTTATAACATTTCAGCAAGGGAAATATTTACCGTAGGTAATCGGGTACACTCTGTTTAACAGTCTCAGCCCCCCAATGGCTATTATTAATTATTAATAGTGAAACATGCCCAAAGTTGACCTTGTCCAATGTCTTTGTGGCCTTTTTGTACTACGTTTCACCTTGATAATCCAAGTCATTGCCAAGATGTCATGTATGAACTTAACCCTCTCGTGGCCCCAGTTAGATTTGAAATGTATCAGCCATTGAACTTGTACAAGGTATTTTTCAGGCGATAATTTGTACAAAGTTTCAAGATATCGTGTGCACACTGACCACATGGATAACCAGACAATTCCAACACCTGCTCTTCTTTCAGCAACCTTATGACAACAATTATCTATGTCCATGTAAAACCACAACAACAAATGATCACTGCAACATTTTCAGCTTATTTCTGCTGTCATGTTTTATTTATTTGAGCCAATTTACAACTTTGCAGTATTTTTTTTGCTTTGGTTTTACATGCATCCTTCTTCAGCCTGGCCGGTTAGTGGGGAAGGCAGGGCGCAGGTGCTAACTGGGTGAAGGCAGGTGTCCTGATGTGAAATCTAATTGAAATGTGCAGATCAAATGTGTGGAGGGGTGCCGAGCGCCGGCCTTGCTCTGTGCTTAACGTCTGTTCTCAGCGGTGCTGCTCTGCAGGCTGACGGGCTACACGGCCTCCACAACAGCTTGGCAGATGCACACAAAGGTCATCTTGCTTCTCCGTTACCAGCACTGCATCCAGAGGCATTACATTAGACCGGAGCGAATTAAAACATTCGCTTCTTAGTCGAAATTAACAGCTCAAAGTGCAAATTTGTTGGGTTGAACACTTTCCAAGAGATCAGCACCCAACATTTACAACTAATCCCACACAGATGTATTCTGTCACGCTCATTATACAACCCCTGGCAAAAATTATGGAATCACCGGCCTCGGAGGATGTTCATTCAGTTGTTTAATTTTGTAGAAAAAAAAGCAGATCACAGACATGACACAAAACTTAAGTCATTTCAAATGGCAACTTTCTGGCTTTAAGAAACACTATAAGAAATCAAGAAAAAAAGATTGTGGCAGTCAGTAACGGTTACTTTTTTAGACCAAGCAGAGGAAAAAAATATGGAATCACTCAATTCTGAGGAAAAAATTATGGAATCACCCTGTAAATTTTCATCCCCAAAACTAACACCTGCATCATATCAGATCTGCTCGTTAGTCTGCATCTAAAAAGGAGTGAACACACCTTGGAGAGCTGTTGCACCAATCATGGAATCATGGCTCCAACACGAGAGATGTCAATTGAAACAAAGGAGAGGATTATCAAACTCTTAAAAGAGAGTAAATCATCACGCAATGTTGCAAAAGATGTTGGTTGTTCACAGTCAGCTGTGTCTAAACTCTGGACCAAATACAAACAACATGGGAAGGTTGTTAAAGGCAAACATACTGGTAGACCCAGGAAGACAAAGCGTCAAGACAGAAAACTTAAAGCAATATGTCTCAAAAATCGAAAAATGTACAACAAAACAAATGAGGAACGAATGGGAGGAAACTGGAGTCAACGTCAGTGACCGAACTGTAAGAAATCGCCTAAAGGAAATGGGATTTACATACAGAAAAGCTAAACGAAAGCCATCATTAACACCTAAACAGAAAAAAAACAAGGTTACAATGGGCTAAGGAAAAGCAATTGTGGACTGTGGATGACTGGATGAAAGTCATATTCAGTGATGAATCTTGAATCTGCATTGGGCAAGGTGATGATGCTGGAACTTTTGTTTGGTGCCGTTCCAATGAGATTTATAAAGATGACTGCCTGAAGAGAACATGTAAATTTCCACAGTCATTGATGATATGGGGCTGCATGTCAGGTAAAGGCACTGGGGAGATGGCTGTCATTACATCATCAATAAATGCACAAGTTTATGTTGATATTTTGGACAATTGAAAGGATGTTTGGGGATGATGAAATCATTTTTCAAGATGATAATGCATCTTGCCATAGAGCAAAAACTGCAAAAACATTCCTTGCAAAAAGACACAGGGTCAATGTCATGGCATAGGGTCAATGTCAATGAGCAGATCTGATTTGATGCAGGTGTTAATTTGGGGGATGAAAATTTACAGGGTGATTCCATAATTTTTTCCTCAGAATTGAGTGATTCCATATTTTTTTCCTCTGCTTGGTCTAAAAAAGTAACCGTTACTGACTGCCACAATCTTTTTTTCTTGATTTCTTATAGTGTTTCTTAAAGCCAGAAAGTTGCCATTTGAAATGACTTTAGTTTTGTGTCATGTCTGTGATCTGCTTTTTTTTCTACAAAATTAAACAACTGAATGAACATCCTCTGAGGCCGGTGATTCCATAATTTTTGCCAGGGGTTGTATAGTCTTTATTGTTCAGGAACATCAATGTTGGCTTTTTGTCGTTCTGACAAAAGAAGGGCTGATGCTTTTACAAGCATGAATTTTACTGTCATGTTGGGTCCCCCCCATCCCCGTGTCTACACGAGCGTCTGAGAGCTGCAGAGCCAAAGATGAACACAGCATTCCTGTGGTTCAAAGAAGCGCCACGCTGCAAATTAATGCCAAAGGGAAGATTAACAGAGTACCTCTCCAACCTGCCTGCAAGTCTAATTTGGTTCCTTTGAAGCCACGTAAGACAGAATTCTCACACTGACAGTGTACTTTTCTCAATCAAAGTCACTTTGTCATGCTGCCATGTGCCCTGGGCAACAGAGACTTTCATTGCCTTCTCCTTCCTCTTCGTGATCGGACGTTTATGGAGGGCGTCCTTTTTGTGTACATACTGAGGCATCAACTTACACAGACCTATCGTTATAAATTCATGTGACAAGAATGTAATGTATTTCTAAGCAATGAAGTCATAAAAAGGATTTTCTTCTGTGCCACAATAATTTTGTTCTGTTGTATTAAAATAACAGAATGACAATCTTATATGGCCAATAAGAGCAAAATTCATGTTTTATGTTAACAATTTAGGATTTTGACCCACATAGGTTAAAATGCAGTAAAATATGCCATAATTCACTGGGAAACTCAGTTTCCCACCATGCAGTTTGAGGGTGACACGGTATTACTGTAATACATATGCTAGATGAAAACAAACAAAAAACAAAACATAAAACAGAAGCAGACAAACAATGAGGCAACGACAGACAAACACAGGTCACCAGAGATCCCACTGGGAACAACTCCGGATATAATCTGGACAAAGTTGACACAAATGTTTTGCTGGATAACTGTTGGACAGATAACACACAGCTCTGCTGTCGGCTGTAGCATCAATATGAGTTACTTGGTTTTGCAAAACGAGTCAATGGGGAGACCAATGTTTTATCAGATGCATTTTTTCCCCCTCTAAGTTCTAAGTTAGAAATTTCCAGTTTCTATCAAATACAGGATGAATTTCAAACCTTGAACTTCCTCCTTCATGTTGCCTGCAAAAGCTCATGAAGCAAATTTACTATGTGTTTCATGCAAATCCCAAAATAAACACTTTACCAGCAATGAAATTAGCAGTAATGTTGTGATATACAACAGAAATAAAAGGTACATTGTAATCTACATTTCAGCACCAAGTCAATTTGGTCATTTTGGGGGGGGGGGGGGGGGGGGGGGTGTTGTTTAACCATTAGTGTACAGTACTACAATAGTGGAGAACTCCTAAATAGCTAAAATGTACTGTGTGCAAGTCCCATCAGTTTCTCACGTCTTTCATCACAGCAGATAGCAGATCAGAGGAGGAAATGCAAGTTGATTTGGCACAAGTTTTACACCGGATGCCCTTCCTGATGCAATTCCATATTACACAGAGAATGGGCAGGGGTGGTCTTGAACTGGGAATCTTCCACTCTGGAAACAAGATCTGTAACTGTTTATGTGGTCATTTACTGAACATTACACCTGTGGTGGGTACATAAGGGTTTCTGTTTTTAAAACTGAGGCGTGTAACTTCATACATGATTGGTTTCATCAATGAAAGAAAAAGATAAAATTTCACTAAAGTAGAAAAATTTCAAAATAATTTTTTTTTTTGACAGGTCAAGTAAATAAGGAAAAACACCAAATGTTTCATTTTTAATAACATTTTTTTAAGGAGCCTAGATGTTTTACATCGCACTGTGTATCTATTTGGGGGGGGAGAGGAAAAGGACAAAGCCCCAAAAAATCTAATTTTTTAGGAGATGCTTCAAATACAGATCAGGTTTGGCCGAGGCCTTCACACATTAAATCATAGCAAAGCAGTACACGGCGTACGGCTGCTCTGCAGAACGTGAGATAGTGACAACATAAGCTCGGTATTACAAGGCCTTTCAGAATGCTTCCACCTGCAGGAGCTGTCTGGCCGGTGGATTATCTGACATGGAACAGGGCTTACCCTCCATTCGCAAACATTCATTACGGTTGTTGCCACTTAAAAAGGCGTGTGAAACACGTGTGTGAAACAGACGTGTCGTTTCACAACTTATCCTAAAATATTTCCTGTAAAACCAGTTGCGGCAAAAAAACACTTTCACCACCATTCAAAGGTTTATGCTCCTTCAGGGAAACTAACTAAATAAATAAATCACACTTCTGCCGTGAAGCTTTTGCAACACTTGTGTTGGGCAAAAATATTAAATTTAGCAATATACAAAGTTTTAAGACATATTTTCTGCTTTGCCTGTAACTGAAGCACTGCACACGGCCGTCACAGACAGCTGCACAAGATTGTCTCTATAACACCAACGCAACCAGAATTGCTTATCGTGTAGACTGTGAGTGTCAATGGCTGATTTTCAAGTTACTGCTGGGGAGCGTATATACGCATGTGCTCAAAAGTTTACACACCCTGGCCATTTTGGCCATTTTTCAGAGAATATCAATGATAACACAAAAACTTTCTCCCCACTCATGGTTAGTGGTTGTGTGAAGCCATTTATTGTCAAACAGCTGTGTCTCCTCTTTTTAAATCATAATGACAACAGAAACCACCCAAATGACCCTGATCAGAAGTTTACATCACCCTGTTCTTAATACCGTGGAGTCTTTGGTGGTAGTTTGTGGACGAGGCTCTCAGATGGTGAAGCTGCCACTAAATATTGGACTTTATTTACATTTGGGTAGTTTCTGTTGTCATTATGATTTTAAAAAAGAGGAAACACAATTGTTTGACAATAAATGGCTTCACACAACCACTAACCAAAAGCTTTTGTGTTATTCATATTCTATGAAAAATGGCCAATAAATAAATAAATAAATAAATAAATTCTGCCAGGGTAAGTAAACGTTTGAGCACAACTGTATGTATACCAGGTTATGGAAACCCGCATCTTTGGCACGTTCATGCCAAGTAAATTCCTTGTGTGTGGTCGCCCTTTGGAGCTGTGAAAGGTACAAACTGCTTTTAAAATGTTTCTCTTGGTGACAGCAGTGATAATGTTTTTATGTCTTGCGGATGCCAAACATGCGAGAGAGCACTCCCTAACCGTTAGTCTTGGTGGTGGCACATCCTGAAAATTTCCCATTCAAGGTCACCATTTTGGTATTATGGCCATTTGTAAATACAGTGCCTCCATTTTCAGAAATCAAAATAAATATATGGATTAACATTATGATTCACAACTGTAAGTTGGGCTTGTCAAGAGAAACTGCTGTCCTTCCGTCTGTCTGTCTTTATGGCAAAACCTGTGCTCGAAAACTCAAGAACTGTAAAACTCTCAAAATTGAGATTCTTAAACATTAATACTGGGAGGTCAAAGTTGCATGTGCCAAAATAAATAAATAAACAAATAAATAAATTTTGTGTTTCAAGTAGGAAATGTACAGAAGCCCTAATATACAAACAACACCCGCTAGATGGTGACAAAAAGCTGCTCAACTGTGTGGCAAGGTCTTGGGTGTTTATTCACTTGAGAAGTTAACTTTTGGTGAAAATAAGACTGGATGACAGCCAAAATTCAACTTACGTAGTCTTCTAGAAAGCACATGGAAGATTTGTATCTCTTTCACTCCACCATGAACTCGTGACTGTTGGTGCGACAGTCAGAAGTTGCAGTACTCATTTTTTTTTTTTTTTTTGGGGGGGGGGGGGGTCTTTGGTGAAAATGAGACCCATTCTGCTTTGATTACTTTACAGAGGTCACAGCATGGTCAAAGTCAAAGATATGAAGTGTATTTTGAGAATGTCCATTTACAGTCTGGAGATAAACTGATAATTCAGTGGACTTTGAACATGCTCACACAGCATCAGAAATACTTTTTTTTTTCAAGTGGCAGTACTTGGGTCTTGTCCATGAATGCAGCAGTACTGTGCAGAATCTATAATAAACTTTTATCTTAACCTATATTACCCATGGATTCTGGTTTGCCATGGTCTATATGAACCTCAAGGCTATGTTAGGATATGGACTGACACACAGATGTACCACATGTGTGCCATGTGTTGGGTCTGAACCCACCACACGCCCACTGTTTGAACATTTCTACAAGAGTGATTATGAATATCAACTGCTGTGCACAAATCTGACATCTGGCACATAAGAAACGAACGCAGCCCAGCAGGAGATTCTTCCCTTAGCTGAGCGAACTACACAATGGCCTGATCGTAACAGCATTCTGGATAGCAAAAATGTATTTTAGCATTGGCTGTATATGTCAGCAGTCAAAACTAAGCTAGTGATGGAGTAAATAGTTATTTGTTGGCATTGATGAATTTTGTGGATAAAAATTTACATTTTGAGTACAGGTACCATATTTTCCCTAAGTATAAGTTGCAGTTTTATTATTATTATCATAATTTGTACCAGTTTGGGAGGTCCTGCGACTTATAGTCCAGTGTGACATATACCAAAAACAAATAAGCATGCATTCTTTAATAATAATGACAAATATTTATATAGGGCTTTCACAGGAATCAAAGATTTAAAAAGAAAAAGGAACCAATATTAAATGTATAAATGGCAATCATAAACTAGAGTGCTAAGGCCCTGTGGGTTACCGGCTCAATTAAAGCCTAAGCCAAAATGGCCATTTTCGGCATTAAAAAATGGCCGCCATTTCCAAATAAGACTAAGAACTAAGAACAACTGATTGGTTTGTTTTTACTGTTTATTTATTCATGTTGTATTGTATGTATGAGTGCATGGTTTGGGGATTCCCCTCTCTTCTGAACTGCAAACCTAATTTACATACGGGTACAAATAAAGGAACCTGACCTGAAACAAACAAATCTACGCAAATAATTTTGGGACGAGAACAATGTCAATGACCATACTGTGCCTTTGTTAAATTAAAAGAAAAGTTATGACAGTTTTTTTTTTTTAAAGAAAATTGGGTCAAAATATCAAAACTGGCTGTTTTCTGCATAAAAATACCCGCCATTTCCAAACGAACAAATCTATGACTATAATTTTTTGATGTGAAACAATCCATATTACACCTTTGACTAATCAGAAAAAAGTTATGACAGTTTTTGGAAAAAAATAACTTTAGGTGCTCAAAATGGCTATTTTCAGCATAAAAATGGCTGCCATTTCCAAATGAATGAATCTATTAATATGATTTTTACACAGGAACAATGTCAATGACCCACATTACGCCCTTGCCAAATTAGAAAAAAGTAATGAAAGTTTCTGAGATATCGCAATAAACGGACGATGCCGACAACTATGATGGACGCCGCGCCACGACATAGGGTTAGGCGCCTATCAGCCTGCAACCCAAAATGCACATAATAATGCACAAAAATCCCAAATTAAAAGAGTTGATAATACAGAAAAAAGTGTGACATTCTCATGACAATATGGTACTTTTTGCTCTTTTTGCCAATTGTAGTCCATTTTACTGGAATTCTGCTATTCAACTCTTGGGTGCCTTTTTCCACCGCTGGACTCACCATGGTTGCTTTACTGCAACATTTTTCTCTCTGCGAGTTTGACAATTCCTTGCCGTGTTCATGTTTTATTTTGTCTTTTGAGTTGGTACACGTAAGGCCGAAGCAGATGATCACCCCACTGACTCCAGGCTGCTTGAAGTATCTTCCTATAATCAAAAATGCATGAAGGAGATTTTCCTCAACACCGTTGCAAATGTCCTAAACCTGATTTAAACCTATCTTGTACTGTCATTGAGCGCTGTATAAAAAATTTAACTGAATTCAGTTTTGTTTACACCAAAGTATTTTAAGATTGTATTCCCCCGTGCATGCATTTCGATTTCATCTACTTGTCAGCTACTGTTTCTTTTACTGTGTTATGTTATTTAATTATTAAGCGTGATTTGCAAATTCATTTTAAATATTTTAGTGACTTAAGGGATTTTATGAGTATTTACAGAGGGTGATAAAAATTGACACCAGAATGTACGGACATGTATGTGAGGCTCATAGGTTTTTACATACATACATTATTTTTTTGTTTTATTACAGTTTTTCCGAGCATCAGAGTTTTATGTAAATACTCAGTCTTTAAGAAAAGTGGGAAAACAAATGGTGACATTGTAACTAGAGGGGGAGGACACGACGACTATAGTTGCAGCTTTATTGACTAGTAATCTTGGTTATTTTCAAAGTATGTAGAAATGAGGCAGCGACACACTTTGCCTCCTTGGGATTGTATAAACACATTAAAAACTGCTGCAACGATGTTGAAAAGGAAGCAGGGAGTTCCTGGAATACCTGGGAATTTTCTGACTCCAACATTCTGACAGCCGCACAAGTCTTGTTTATTCATGGATCAGCAGTGCAGCGGCTTTTCTTTCAGACCTAAACTGAACTTTTAGTCAGCCTGTTTCTTCTTTAGATGGACATGAAACAACAGCGACAATGAAAAATGGATCACGACAACAACAAACACACAAAGCAGTTTTCACTCCATTCACTGTGAAAAACATTTACCTGGTTTAAAACCACATGAGGGTAGGAGTTAATGTGATGTGGGATGCATCAGCTCAGTCTCCAGTATCCCTGCATACTACAAATCTTTTAGTGAAAACAAGCGTTAGTGTCTGATTGAAGGTGTGTGCCGTCATAAGCACACAGAACAGAGACCTGGTCTGAGCAGGGGTCGTGGAGCGGCTGTCTCATGAAGCACGCCGTGACCTCAAGTATCTGCACATGCATCAATGCAAACACACACAATCCGAGGGGAGTTGTGGACTCTCATCCTTTTCAAACTATGATATAAAAATGGTCCTCAAATCCTGCACAGACAAGTACATATGGTCCTATTTAAATTACTGTTAGAATCAACTCTACTGGTGTACTGAGCTTGTTTTGTCATGATGATCAAGTTGGTTTAACAGCATTTGCAATGGGGGCCACATGTACTCGCTGCAGTGTTAAATTAATACTGCAGAATTTAGTGTTTAGGAGAAACATTAAAAGCGTGCATTTCCATCCTCCTCTCCTCTCAGGCACAGGCCCGAACAGATGGTTTCTGTTTTTCCTGGCAGATTTGTGACGGAGCCACAAAAGGCCCCTGCTTTGACAAGAAGCCAAACGGTTAAGGCCGTTACTGGCAAGAGAAGGGGAAGGAGGAAAGAACAGGGGCGAGCCGGGGAGGGCCAAGTGCAGAGGAGAGCTGTGAGAGGAAGAAAGAGCCTGCGAAGGACAACAATGGATGCTCAACCTTCAATCTGACCACAAACTGTCCGAAACATGTCGCAGTAAAAAATAAAAATAAATCTCCTCTAAAAAGGGAGAGCAGTTTGGCTGTAGTTAGGGAGCAGAGAGGACGAGGAGCACGTGACTTCTGGGTTCTGGAAGCTGATAGTGAGTTGAGTAAACATCCATTAGTGCAGGCTGAACCTGTGCTCCCTCCAAAACCTGCAGTCTCTGGTTGGACGTCTGTTTTAAGAGTTACTTTAGGGAGGTGAGGGAATATGGTTTCATTCAGCTGAGAGAAATGCATTTTATTTTTCAATTTTAACCATTTTACTCCTTTAACATGCAAAAGATACAAAATTTTGTAGTGCCATTCAAAAGGGACTGCGTATTTATTTACAGTTAAATTCACTTTTTCCCCTCTAGATCAGCCATGTCCAAACTTAGGAATTCCACAGCCCACTTTGAAATCTAAAAATTTTCTGAGCCCCCACACCCAAACTTTTAATTGCAATTTTGCTCATCAGTGAGGTGAAGTACTTCCATAAAGTTCTACAATGTTAAACTAAATCAGAAAAATGAAGAGTAACACAACTTAAATCTCATGACTTATTATTTTTGGTTACACTGGAAAATCTAATATTTTTTGGTAACTTAAAAGTCAAACATATTTTTAATGACCTCTCTCAGCACACCTGCAGGGCCTTCATGGCCTAGCAGGGGGCCACATCCCACACTTTGGGAATCACTTTTCTAGATGATGCTTACAAACTCTGGTCCATATTGCTAAAATATGTGTTTGGCTGGATTAACAAATTTGCAACAACAAAATCACACAAAAAAGTTTCTAAAAATATTCCTGAAACATAAAAGTACAATACCTAAAACAAAAACCTCATAATAAAGTAAAAATATTAACGTAGTTTCATCTTAAAATGTGCTTACTTGTGAAAACTGTAATTTAACTTGTATCCAGAGTCCCAAAGCAGTTTAAAAACAAAAGAAAAAAAAATCATATGTTTACGGTATCTGCAACATGTGTGCAGTGGGTTCAAAAATAGACCTACAGCGCAGTGACGCCTGGAAGCGCTTCAGCAGACGCCAGCGACAACAGTGAAAGGACCTTGGCCGGTGGAGCGGAGCGCATGTGAAAGGTGGTTAAATAGACAGCCGTTCCCTGCTGCGCGCAGCCTTTCTGCCCCAGACGGACAGAATAAGCTCTGCTTTCACAGGTCAGGGATGCACACGCTGAAGAATCAGCACTCGTGTTTTTCCTGCTGTAAGCACTTTTGCCCGCCAAAGGGGATTGGATGGCAACAGTGCTTTTTTTTTCTTTTTTTAAGCTGGAGGGCCGATCCTGCATGTTCTGCTGATAAGCTAGTGCCCCCCCCCCCCCCCCCCCCCAGCACCACAACCAAAGAAACACCACAACATGAAGCTTACCAAAGAACTCAATTACACATGGAGCTTAGCCTTCTCCTCACTCCGTCTATTAGGCTGAAAGTTCTGTTGACGGCCCGACACGTCAAACTGCATGTAGTCTGCTAAAAAGAACATCAATACGCGCCGGCTAAACTTGTATCAGCCGCCAGTGACTTCACTGCCTGAACATGTTATATCATTTACCAAAGAGAGAAGCTGTTCTGTCACACGTCTGACAGCTGCTGCCAACTGGACCGGGCCCCCGTAGTTTCTAACTGCTTCAATTAGTGCTTGAACTCGTGTATTTATAATCGCGCTCATCCCCAAGGTTGTGGATGCTGAGCAAAAGACACGCCAATGAATTTAATTTGACGTCTGTACAGATTGTACCGGGGCAAACATCTGCTGTGAGGTTGTGTTGAGAACGCTGACATCCTGTTGGTCACCCTGTAAACGACAGGGCCGAGGGGCGAAGTGCCGGCTTTTCTGGTAGAGAACAAAGATGCACCAAAAACCTCTCAGTACTTCACCTTCTGCCTGATCCGTGTCTGTGCGCCAACAAAAACAGGGCTGAAGTGTTAGAATGTTGCCGTGCAGCACGGGTCACCTGAACCTGCACAGGTGTCCTTAAGATATTAATAACGGACACGATCACAGGGAGGGCACTCAAACAAAAGTCAAAAACTTACTGGAATTACTAATTATTAATTAAGAAAAGTAAAAGGCTTGATATTAACATATATATCTTAAAAAAAAATCATCGCTGCTACCCCTGTTTGTTTGTAAACAAGAACCAAATGCACAGTGGAATGACCTCTTTTAGCTTTTTCATCACTGTGCCAATGAGGTATAGAAATGTCCCCATCAGTTTAAATCGAGAACATTCACATTATCAGTCATTATTACCAAAATCAGAAGAAATCCTCCATGTAAACACCATAAAATACCACAAATCAGTGTTAATGTTTATGTTGTCCTGAAATAAAAAATGTTATCAAGTCAACATTTCTGTCTTTCGGGATTTGCTGCATCCACAGCACGGTTATGCAACAGAACAGCGCACGAACACGTTTCATGGCTGCATTAGAACGTTATCATATCCATATCATATCCTATCAATATAGTATCTCAAAAATACTGACATTATCTTTAAAGTATGGCCAAGAAAGCATCTTCAAGCATGACAGCAGTAAGTGTCAACAGCTAGCTGTGGTAGCTACTAATGAGCACTGGATACTGCCATATTCTCTTTTTTTCAGATTATTTCATTAAAGTTCAAGTTCACTTTTTTGCAACTTAAAACATTTATCAGCAATCAAGGATTTGAGTGATCTAACGATCTTTGACAATAGCGCTGTTTGAGAGAAATCCCATTTTCAAAAACTGCTATAAGCAGGGCTCCAAAACATTAAACACTAAACTTTGTGTAGTGTGTAGTGTAAAGCCTTATGTACCTTCTAAGAATGCTCGACTACTCTGAGTTTCAAAGGTTAACATAATTCTAAAATGCCCTCGGCCGTATGTGCATAAAAATAGGAAACAGAATGTGTTTTGACCACTTAAAATAGGTCAAAGTCAGCCATCTTTGTACTTGTTCAAACTCTGTGTCCCAAGAACGCTCTGTGTGAATTTGAAGATCCTGGCAGTGATAAGAAAGAAGTTATGCTGAGCACAGATGGACAGACAGAGAGAAGGACGGACACAAAGTCTTCACAATACTTGATGGCCATATTTTGGCCTTGGGTAAAAATGAAGTTAATACCCCACAGAGTTTTCTCTTACTGTGTCCCTTTCTGTGGACTGTTCTGCCCACTGAGATTCCACTGATCCTTTAAATCCAGGCTGAACACACTTGTTCTCTATAACATAATGAACCGTCTTGAATCATGGGCTGGTTATGTTAGTGATGTCTTTTCAAAGCAAGAAGGTTCACAGATGAGGTCTGATCTGAGATCTGTGTGGAGTTTGCAGGTTTTCCCACAGATTCTCCCCAGGTCCTCCACTAATTCAAAATATGTCCATCTGTAACGACAGGTGTGAAAGTGAGCATGCACGTGTCTGTCTGTCTGACTTGATACTGTGACTATAACAGGGCTGTGAAATGAAAATTGTGAAATCCAAGGAAAATTTGCAGGGGGTCCGGGGGGGGGGGTACAGCTCCCCAGGAGCTGGGGTCTAGGGCCCTGTGGGGCCCCAGAATTAAATTTTTATCTAATGATACTTTTTCAGCATCTCCTGGAAGAACAAAGCTCAAAATTACTGGATAGTTAAATGATTCTATATTCAACCTTTTATTTGACCTGTCAGTGATCATGCTGAAATAACAGAATATGATGTGGAAGTTGGACCTGGAATGATTTTCCTTTTAATTGTAAACCAAATTATGCATGAACACAGAACAATTCAACTACATGAAATTTATGAAGACTGAAAAGACTGAAAAAACCACAGCTAAAACTTGTAGAATATTTGGAAAATCATGGTAAAATATCAATAACACACCTTATAGTAAAAAGTCACTTATATTCTTGTGTAAATTCATGCAGCCTAAATCCATTCAAAGCCACAATGTCCTTTTTACAATGAAAGACAATCTAGATTAGTGAGAAAGTCACATAATCTTGTCTAAAATCCTGTTTGAACAGCAGAATGTTTATTTCCCAGGGAGACAAAAATTCTGACCGTGTTTTCCCGAGAGGGCACAGTTCACTTTCCCCGTTTCTTTTATCTTTCCGGTGTGCTGATGAAGCCAGCGACAATTCCACGGATTCTTGTCCTTATAAGACTTTTTCAAACCATCTTTCTTGCCATCTTCTCTCTGTGCGACGTCGCTCCGTGACACAGACATGCTGCACAAATCTTTTGAAAACTTGAAAGCTCTAAAAGTTTGGAATGTCCACATGGTAAGTTTAGCTTAAGCGTCGCACAGGAGCCACACAGCGTCGCCGCAGCGACCAACCAGTCCTGCTTTACGACAACTGTCGTAACAGCTACACTTTGAGTGGCATTTTTCCTCCGCGAAACTCCGCGGATCCGAGGAAACTGATTTGTATCTGTGACACACAGATCAGTGTCCGCGGACTTATAAAACTTACACGATGTCATAAAAAAAGAGAACGCTTTGCGATAAGCATTTTAAAAACTCAGTGATGTTCATAATTAAAGAGTACATCACTAAGTCCACTTGTAGCCGCTCATGACGTCACAAAAACCAGTTAATTTTCCAAACTGCTTCCAATGTCCTACACTACATTTACCAGGGATTACATCAGTTTCCAACTGGGTATCCGATTTTGTGTGCCAAAAATGTAGACATTCAGGTATCAAAATTGGGCAACAGGAGACTGCACTGTAAACCCAAATGTTCAGTTTAATTAAATACATTAAGTAATGTAAACTCAAAATGTTCTACTTACTTAAATATTTAAAGTTTGTGTCACATGGTCTTGCTTTTTGAGTAAATTGAACTCAGAATTTTTGACTGACCTGAACTAATTGTATATTAAGTAAGCAAAACTTCAAAGCATAACTTAAGCACAACTTAAAGAATTAAGCAATTATATTTGCATTTCACTCATTTCTATTGCTTCAGCATTACTGCATGTATCTGATGTCAGCAACATGTGGTGGGTGTGGGGAGGGATGAAAGCACACAACATGTTTATGTATATCAAAATATTTTAGTCAACTTAAAGAACTGTTTAGCAGGGGTGGTGGATAAGTGGCTGGTGTGCTTGATTTCGGTGCAGAAGGTTCCTGGTTCAAACCCCACCCCTGCCACATTTCTCCATGTAATGTGGAGTTGCGTCAAGAAGGGCATCCAGCGTAAACCTTGTGCCAAATCAACATATGACCCTGAGTGCAAACAAGGGAGCAGCTGAAGGGACTTACTTTTACTTAATCATGTAATCATGAGGTATGAACAGCATGTAATATAAACTTTAAAGTTCTGACAACAATTAACTTTTAAGTTTATAAACTCAAAAAATTTTTGGCAATTGATTGCCTCAATATTTCTGAGTTCTGCTAACTTGTCCAGATTTACAGTGTGCCTTAAGGTGTTTTGCACATTAACATAGGAGATACGTGGGGTATATCAGGACAGGGATGCTGAGGATGAAAGAAGAAAAGAGGAAGTTTATAAATGTGGTGAGGGAGGACAGGCAAAATGTTGGTGTGACAAAGAAGATGCAGATGAGAGGATGAGATGAGACTGATGATCTACTGTGGAAAACCCTCATGAAGAAGAAGAAACTCCAAGCAGGTACAGATCATTTTTGCCCTATAACCACAAAATGAGTATAGATAACACTATATAACAAATTTTTTATTTTTGTTTTGTTCCTGGGTACACAGTGTGTTTTCCTAACCTGTTATGCCTTAAATAAATAGAAAATAGCTGTTATTCCACAGAAACTTTGCTTCTGTGATCAGGACAATGATATTTTGAAATTTGTCTGTTTTCAAGAATATTCTCAATTCGCCTTCACTACTACTGAGTAGTCTTCTAGAATATTCTTTAACTGCTAGAACTGTCCAGAATTTTCTAGAAGTTTCCAGAATTATCTAGAAATTTCAAGAAACTTTTAGAACTTTCTAGAACATTAAAAAAAATAAAATCAAAGATTGTGCTGAATGTAGTCATTTTTCCATAGACGTTAGACATAAGCAGTTGAAATATAACACTTAGAAGCCAGGAACAAAAATTGTGTTACATAGTGTAATAGGAGGAAGTCCACAACTCTTTTGTCATCCATACATTTAAATACACTCATATGGGAATAAAAAGTTATGAACACATAAAATAAATTATTTGTATTTTCAAGCAATTTGAAATCAGACTCCAGTGTGCCAGTCTGCAACCATTTTCAGATATGAGACGACTTTGCAGCAGCATTTTCACACCGTATCATATAACATTCAGTGCACACTGAAAACAAAAGGTGTTAACAGCAGTGTCTCTAAAACGGCACATATTGAGATTCCTTGTTATTATTACTGTGTCTAATCTGCAACTTAAGTCTAGAACAGCTTTCTGCCAATGAAACCATGCAAGTTTAGAAATGGATGGCAACAGGAAAAATTCCAGTGTGCCCATCTGACCTAATTTTCAGCTGTCAACTCTTGTTTTCAGCTGCGTATCAAACAACTCGGCAGCTGATAGAAATATGCTCTGGAAACACTCTGTTGATACCCCCTTTAAACCACATTTTCATGAAAATGCCTCCAGTGAAAATATTGGGCACAGAGCGATGTGTGATCTGCCATTTCAGCATATTTAGTCGTTTACTTTAAACACTGCGAGCAGCGAGCCCATGACGTCCTCTGGGGAGTGAAGGAAATGGTGGCAGCACAGCGCATTACAGACGGGCAGATGACACACCCGTTTCCCCCTCGGGGCTTTTATGTGACTTTATTTAAAGCATTCCTGAGCGGCAGTCAGGCCTGGTGCCATTACACTCCACTGGTGGCTGTTCGAGGCGTGTTAGTGCTTCAAGGACAGCACGGCTAATGTGGGCTACCAGGAGGAACAGCAAGGGCTGGACGTGCTGAACTGGACCTCTGCGTGCCTGGATGTGAGCCCAGAGGCTTTACGCCCTGCACTGTGGCTCAGGGTGGGCATGTCACAGGGACATTTGAGAAGCTAATTCTTCTGCAATTACACAAATATTTATTTGGGACTTGGGATAACGGGAAACTCTGATATCCATTAGAGCATCTCTGCCTCTCTTCAACAGACAGGAAATAAACGGTGCTTTCCGTATCGCACTGGTGAGCAACCTTTCACAATATTTTCCCCCATGGAATTATATCGAGTCCCTCCTTCCCAACCTCATATTAATACATTAAACCAATTTAAAATGTAAAAAAAAAAAAAGAAGCTTCCCTCAAATCCCTGTGATCACAATAACCTCCTGTCCTTTAGGTGTCACTGTTGGGTGAGTAGGTTGGTAACCAGCATCTCTGGCGTTAAATGAGAAAATAAACGAGCAGCGACTTCATCCTTTAAATCCGACGTTTATGTGCACTTTGATTTTAAAAGCAAAACAGGGCACAAAGAATTAAATAAATCAAATGGCGTGTTGTGTGTTGGGGGGGCGTGGCTGGCTGTGTTGGTGTTCTTTTCTTTTCTTTGCTCTCCAGGTGGCATGAGGGCTGATTTGTCTGTGGAGAAAGTGCTGGCTGAAGAGTCCTCACCCTTATTAGCGTCATGTGGAACACCTGTGGCAGGGGCTCGCGTGCGGCCTTGAAGACTTGCAGCTGAAGCAGATAATTGGATGGCGTTCTGCATATAAGTCATGTGTGATTTGAGCAGAACTGCCGGGAACTCGACCTTGTGACGTTCGTTTGTGAGACGCTGAGGACCGCGCCTGGGTTTGACATATCGAGCCCGTGAAGCGTGAGGACACATGCTGTCAGCACACGCTAAAGGTAATTAAGTGATTAAGTAATTGTTGATAGTATCTTGGTGTTTTGTTACACAGTAAACAGATTGTGAAGAGAATTGTGCAGCTTGCTTCTCACTGCGGTGGCGTGCAGGATAAGTGATCCTCCACTTGTTGTGAGAGGCTGCTCATTTGCATAAAGTTAAAAAGAAACATTGACCTGAGTGTGTTGCTGATAGCGTGTGTTATGCGAAAGATAGAGTTGTATCTGCTGACTCACCTCACCTTCTCTTTGCTTCAAAGAGAATCGGTTCGTCGTGTCCACCTGCGGGGTGTTTGGCGGTGGTAGTGAGTCCAGGAGCGCCGGGCTTTAATCCTTGCGGGCGCTGGAGAACGTGCCACTTATCACTCCACCAGAGGGACGCTTTTTATGTTTTACATTTATAAGCACAGGTGAAAAATAAATCGTTTCTGTTGGGAGCCGCCTTCTGGTTATTTTTACCGCTGGGTTCTGTCAGACGCAGGTCCGCTCCTCAACCCGCATCGACACATAACATGGCGTTTGTATGATACGGCAAAATGGAGAACAGCGAATTCAAGCGTATAGTAAATAACACGGAGCCGTCTCACGTTATGTGATTCCAAATCATGAAGTATCCAGAATTTATGAAGATGTGCAGGAAACAGCATGCACTTTTTTCCACATGATTTTGACTTCGGAGTGTTAACACAGATACGGTTCTAATGAATTGGAATGGAAACAAAATTAAACTGTTGTGAATGAATTTGTCTCATGAGGTTTCAGTATAATATGCAAATATTAATACTCATTTATGCTTAAGGTCAAATATGAATACAGACTGAGCCTTCCGTTTAGACTCTGAGTACCTTTCATCTATAGATGTGTGTTTTCTGAAAGCTTATGGATATAGAATAAAAGCAGCAGTACCACGAGAAATCATTGGGGGCAGTGTTGCCAAAGTTTAAGTGAGACACAACTCAAACAACACTTTTGTCTCTCTTGCAGTAGAAACATTATTATGACTTTTTCAATGTCACCATATTTGATGATGCTGGGAACTTTCAAGATGGTGTGCAGTGCTGTGTTGCGGAATTTTTTTTCTCAACAGCGTCACTGTAAAAAAATGTATGTAAGATGTATGTAAGGGCAATGACGGTTACACTGTTTGATCGTTGCACGTATAGATTTATTCGAGGTACAATTCGACAAATATCGCGAAACATGATGTGTTCACACAAATTCTGCAGAAATTTAGTCTGTGGTGAACGCATAAAATTAAAGAGAAATTATTATGAAGGATAAATTTTAATACGTGACAGTATCGGTTAACTATTTTATAAATTATTTATGCTTCACCTGGAGGTCATCAGTTCTTACATAGAACAGTTTATGTATTGATATCAGGGTGCTCGTTAAAAAAACCTTTCTGATACAGGTGCCATGATACCAGTATAACAATATGTGATGCATCGTTCCACCTTTAAGATTCATGTATGTAAATGAAGCACAAGCGAGTCTTTAAGAGTACCCAGGTGGTACACAAGTTACACTGTCAGCTCAGTTTTTAAATTTGCAGTACATGATGTGGAGTATTTCAATATAATTGTACCATGGCTCATGTACTGTGATACGCATCATACCCCAAGGTCCTTGCCAATACCCTGTCCTAATAAACATGATCTGTCTTTTTTCTTCTGCTGGGCGACAGGTTTTTTTTTTTTCCCCCAGCGTCTGCTGTGTATCGAAAGAACGTCCCACTTTATCCTCCACCGCTGGCTGCTGCTGCTCCCCGTCCCTGCTCTCCCAGTCATTTTCTCCTCTTTTCATATGTTTAAAGGGCAGTTTATTTTCCATTTTCAGGGGGAAAATGAATCTTTCTCTGCTCTGTGGCAGTGGCAGGCCTAAATCCTGGAGGTGGTCTATTACCTCTCCTGCCAAGTAACTCCCCCTCCAGGTTGAACTGCATTAATACCTCCTTTATAGCCAATCAGCTGGACCAGTCATATATTTCAAAACCAGTAAAGGATAATTGAAGAAACTTCTGTGAGGAAACTGTGTTCATACACTTTCATCTCTTATTCAAGAAAGATTAAATTGGTTTGAGGGAAAAGAAAAAAAAAGAAGCAGGGCACAAAGGAGGCGACGCTGAAGGCTTCTCTGGTAAAATGTACGACATGATATGCAGGAATGTTGAAGGAGCGAGGCTGACATACATCCTAAGCTCACAGCAGACGGGGAAATGAACGGGCGAGGAAGATGACGAACACCTTTGATTTTTCTTTTGATGTCTCTGTCAGCACTTTATCGACATACTTTCTGCGGGAGCAGCCGTCGCTGATGGGGCTAAATCTGCCTTGCTTCATGGAGCCACCTCTCACAATCATTTATGAGACAAATATGTGGAGAACCTCACACCATTATACATAATACATACACTATTTTTCTTTTATAATCATTAAAAAAAAACCTCCACATTTGCCCCTCAGCTCTGAGAGTCTTCACTGTGCATTTATTTACACGGACATTACACTCAAAGGAAAAACGCTTTCAGTAAGACCAAAGTGAAAACAAATTTTAGCTATATTTTGGCTTTAACACAAAGATCACATTTATGGTTCATCCTAAAAGTATTCACAGCGCTTCACTTTTTCCACATTTTGTTACGTTACAGACTTATGTCAAAATAGAGTAAATTAATTTTTCCCCTCAAAATTCTACTCACAACACCCCATAATGACAACATGAAAAAGTTTTTTTTTTATTATTGCAATTTTTTTTAAAAAGACAAACCTAAGAAATCGCATGTACATGTAGTATTCACATCCTTTGCTCAATACCTTGTTGATGCACTTTTGGCAGCAATTACAGCCTCAAGTCTTCTTGAATATGATGCCACAAGCTTGGTGCACCTAAGCTTGGCAGTTTGGCCCATTCTTCTTTGCAGCACCTCTCAAGATCCATCAGGTTGGATGGGGAGCGTCGGTGCACAGCCATTTTCAGATCTCTCCAGAGATGGTCAATCGGATTCAGGTCTGAGTTCTGGCTGGACCACTCAAGGACATTCACAGAGTTGTCCTGAAGCCACTCCTTTGATATCTTAGCTCTGTGCTTAGGGTCATTGTCCTGCTGAAAGATGAACCGTCGCCCCAGTCTGAGGTCAAGTGCACTCTGGAGCAGGTTTTCATCCAGGATTTCTCTGTACATTGGTGCATTCATCTTTCCCTCAATCCTGACTAGTCTCACAGTTCCTGCTGCTGAAAAACATCCCCACTGCATGATGTTTCCACCACCATGCTTCACTGTAGGGATGGTGCCTGGTATCCTCCAAACATGATGCCTGGCATTCACACCAAAAGGTTCAATCTTTGTCTCATCAGACCAGAGAATTTTATTTCTCATGGTCTGAGAATCCTTCCGGTGCCTTTTGGCAAACTCCAGGTGCGCTGCCATGTGCCTTTTACTAAGGAGTGGCTTCCGTCTAGGCCACTCTACCATACAGGCCTGATTGGTGGATTGCTGCAGAGATGGTTGTCCTTCTGTAAGGTCCTCCTCTCTCCAAAGAGGAATGTTGGAGCTCTGACAGAGTGACCATCGGGTTCTTGGTCACCTCCCTGACTAAGGCCCTTCTTTCGCGTTTGCTCAGCTTAGACGGGTGGCCAGCTCTAGGAAAAGTCCCAGTGGATCCCAACTTCTTCCATTCATGGATGATTGAGGCCACTATGCTCATTGGGACCTTCAAAGCAGCAGAAATGTTTCTGTACACTTCTCCAGATTTGTGCCTCAAGACAATCCTGTCTCAGAAGTCTACGAACAATTCCTTTGACTTCATGCTTGGTGGGTGCTCTGACTGTCAACTGGGGTACTTTATGTATGTATTATTATGTATGTACTATATGTACACAGGTGTGTGTCTTCCCAAATCATGTCCAATCAACTGAATTTACCCCAGGTGGACTCCAATTAAGCTGTAGAAACATCTCAAGGATGATCAGTGGAAACAGGATGCACCTGAACTCAATTTTAAGCTTCATGGCAAAGGCTGTTAATACTTATGTGATTTCTTAATTTTTTTTTATTTTTATAATTAATTAGCAAAAATCTAAACAAATAAAAAAAACAAACCCCAAGCAAACTTTTTTCACATTGTCATTATGGGGTATTGTCTGTAGAATTTTGAGGAGGGGGGGGGGGGGGGAATCAATTTCATCCATTTTTGAATAAGGCTGTGACATAAAATGTGGAAAAACTGAAGTGCTGTGAATACTTTCTGGATGCACTGTAATTAAAATAGTGCTAGTTAATCACTGTTAGACCCATTAATATTGTGATTATACTGTGATTAGCACACACACATCCATAGGATGGAAACTGACAAGAGGAACATATCTCCACCAGCGTGCAAAAAAAAGTTCTTGTCAATGTGACAAATATAAACTCACTTTCACACAGTGATGAGAAAAAAAATTTAAGTGACATCAAAAACCAGTGTGAGATTCACAAAACAGATTTGTCACATTACTAATGGGGACTATTGCTACAGATCCACAATGAATGTATATAAAAAAAATTGATTGATTGATGTGGCAAACTTTGATTTGCTCCAGCTGACAGTGTGTGAGGATTTGCTCACTTCTTAGCTCATTTAAATTGTTTCCCATTTGTTGCAAAGTGGTTTAAAATATATATTATTCCCCCCCCCCCCCAAAGTGTTTTAAGAACATTTTTAATTGTTTTGAACCTACATACATCCCCCACTCCCCAAAACTGTTTAACACTTAAAAATAAATAAGAAATTGAAACATTAAAAATGAACAAATCTGAGCTGAAGTGTTGAAAAAATATTGTCAGTTTTTGGAACATTTGGTCAAATCAGGCAAATTTCATTGGGTTGAAAGAAATTGTGCTGACCCATGTTGTTACATTTTGTAATGCAAATGTTACCATAAAATAAAAAGATTAATCATGAATCAACATCCCTAAGTTACCTGTACCCTGTTCTCTAAATGTAAACAAAATGTTGGTACCACTGCCAAAATCCAAAACTTAACCTTGGCTCCTGTTTTCACTCACAGATCTTAAACTAAATGTGTTACAAATGTTTTGTGATAGTATAAAAGGTTTGGCTAAATCTGCAACGTCTGTAAACATTGCAGTTATTAAAAAACAAAACAAAACAAACAAACAAAAAACAAGCCTAAACAAAAAATACCACGAATTTGGGTGAAACAATTTATTTGGTTTGATTCGACTTGAAAGAATTTACATTTAAACCTGTCTACCAAATTTTACAAGCATCTTTTAACACTTGTTTAGGCTACTTTTAAAATTTTTGTGGAAAACCAGTGCTGCTGTTTGGTTTAGATTATGCAGTACTTATTCTCTTTGATAATATGCAAAAAAATAAAAAAATAAAATAAAAAGTACTGAAGTTCAAACTTTATTTAATGCAGACTGTTGCTCTGTAAACCTGACATATGCTAAAACCAGCAAATCACAGACCAAGAACTGTTTACCAAATCTTAAAATTAATGCTCGACTTGTCACTTGTACACTTCCATTGTGCAGCGAAAGCACACTTTAGCTTTCACTCTTCAGGTTTAATAAGTGTTTTAATCAGTGTGTGAAAAAAAATCTGATAAAAGTGTAACTGTGCGTCTCATCAATGAGGCCTCAGGATCAAAAACGAGCTCTGATCACTCACATAATCACAGTGTGCTTTACCGCGAAAGCTTTTCATTACTTACAACCACTGTCCCTCCCTTCACGTCGACAAACACTGATAAAAACTAACTCACACAGACAGAGTTGTAGAGCGTATACAGAAATAACAAAAAGCATCTTACTGTTTCTTTGTTGGGCAGCAGCTCTTTCCGGATCCTGAAGAAGTTTTTGCCGAACTGTCTCAACCCTTTAATGAAGCGCTTCTGCAATTTTTGAAAGAGGAAGAGGAGAGAGAGAGAGAGAGAGAATTGTGAAGTACTCGTCAAGTCAGCTAAGTTGTGATTGCATAAAGTTACAGTCTCTCGCCACGACAAAAGACTTTGTTTCCCGTTCGCTAGTCTGTGGTTTGTGTTGAGAAACCTCTATAACCGTTTAAAGTACAGAGCAGAGTCAGCCGTGTCAAGGCTAAACCAGAAAGGAAATGACAAGTAAATATGACAGGGAGAAAAGCTGAGATTAAGTAAAAATAAAGAAATAAAGGTCTAACATATGCAACAGAAACATACACCGAAGTCAAAAGTTCAAAGTCAAAACCTAAACTTGACCGTTGAACAGGAAAATAACAGTCACTGAGGAGGGCTGAAAAATCTGCTTTTACTGTTTAGCACATAAAAAAATAAGAATCACACAAAACATGGCAAAATGCATAAAAAAATAAAATAAAAACATGTCATGACAGGTGAGAAATGAGACCATCAACATGACAGGAAACCCTCCGATACCTAATATAATCCAACATGAAAGATATGAACATATTATGAAAAGAAATACCAAAAAAATTAAAAAGCCAAATATTCCTCATGTCTTTCGACTCCTTTAAGAGCCACAGACTGCGAGCCGTCAAAACCAGAGGCTGAAAACATTCATAAGCAGCGAAGCAGACAACCGACAGATTTACTTTCTGGTTCCAGAGACGAGCCCTGTTCCTCAGTGATCCGCTTTCAAAAAAAAAAAAAAAAAAAAAAAACTAACTCCAGCAGAAAGCGGAGATAAAGTCCTGATGGAGCAACACAGCCCTACGTCCAGCCACAGGTACAACAGGAAAAATTAGGGAGCAAATCCACGGCGCCTCGGATGATACATTGCTTCTTTTTTTTTTTTTTCTTCCACAAGCAAGAAATAGCTTGTCACTCTCTGCTCTTCCACTACAAAGGGGAAGGCTTCACATGTGATCTTTCTGCAAGAGAGCCTCTGGTTTGCAGCAGGCTGGAAAACCTGAAGTGGAATCCTGGGCCCACTTCATCCTGTTCTCAGTGCTGCACACACGCCCCCCCACCCACCTCACACCCCCTTCAACACAGCCGCCAGTTGGTATTAGAACACCAAAGCTCTTCGTTTCCTGCACAGGAAACTACAGGAAACCTTAAAATGAGCGGCTGAGAGAATGTGTGCGGAGAAAGGTCTTGGACGTGGTGAGAAGAAAAATCCGAAGTGGAGTTCTTCGTCTTGTGCGTTACGAGTCAATTTTCCACACTGTGAACAGTCTGTTATGTAACCACAGATTGTTTACACACCCAGCTTTGGTGGGGAACAAAGGCCACTTTTATAAAAGCAACACAACCAGTTGGCGAAATGCGTGCAGAAATCAGAGAGGCACATGTGAAAAAGCAACACAAATGACTGAGTTTATCGCCAACTGTCACACAATCCCAACAGATTAAAGTTTTATCAAAGACTGACACCGCTTAGTTAGGAAATGAGTGAGTTAAAACCACATGAACACCACCGCCACGTTAGTGCAAAACAACTTGCCCTCTGCTGACAACAGAACAAAAAGCAAATCCTATCACTGACAAGAGGCGGCAGGTCACTTCATTTGCATTAATCACAGTGAAGGTGCAGTGGATGATTAGCCAGTAGATGGAGCCGTCCCCAGTATGAGCGCCTCCTGCAATCGACACCCGGTTCCAGCCACTCCGGGGGTTAAGAGCGCACTGCCATTCGGGCTGCCAGTCAAAAATGTCCACCGCACTGCTCGCAAGCAACTGAATGCTACTGCAGAGGTTCACAGGATAAACACTGCGGCGTTTGTTTGACAGACAACAACAAAAATCCCGTAAATATTCTTCTAAAATACTGGCACCAAACAGCTGCACGAGCATTTTAAGTATCATGAGGATGAGATGAATTTCTCTGATGTGTTTCATGCTTATTGGCGTCCTGTCCGGTGTGTACCTCACCTTGAAGCAGCTAAACTGCAGGATTGTCTTACAGACATAAAGACATGGATGACCTCTAATTTCCTGCTTTTAAACTCAGATAAAACTGAAGTTATTGTACTTGGCCCCACAAATCTTAGAAACATGGTGTCTAACCAGATCCTTACTCTGGATGGTATTACCCTGACCTCTAGTAATAACTGTGAGAAATCTTGGAGTCATTTTTGATCAGGATGTCATTCAATGTGCATATTAAACAAATATGTAGGACTGCTTTTTTGCATTTGCGCAATATCTCTAAAATTAGAAAGGTCTTGTCTCAGAGTGATGCTGAAAAACTAATTCATGATTGATGAAAGATTTCAAAAAGGTATAGTTTGGACTATCCATGACTGAATGTTATGGGGTAAAAACCTTAAGAATGGTGACAAAGGTCAATTTCAGTTTGTACAGGGGTCAAAAGTTAAAGTTGCTCCAATTATAGTAAAAAATGGTGCAAATTGTTGATTGAGCTACTTGGATTGATAAATGGAATACTTTTGACTGTGCTGAATGCTTGGTCTCTAAAGTAAAGGTCAAATAATGTTGACATCCATTGAATTCATTGAATTCTATGACATGTGACATATGTTACCCCGTAACGTGATAACTAAGCATGATACATGGACTCAACCAATAATTTGCATCACCTTTGAACAGAATTGGAGCAACTCTAACTTTTGACCCCTGTACAAACTGAAACTGAACTTTGTCACCATTCTTGTTGTTTTTACCCCATAACTCCATAGAATTCAGTCATAGATAGTCCAAAATATACCTTTTTGGAATCTTTACAATCAGACAAATAATGTGGTATAATTTTCAATATGACTGGAGCAGTTTTAGCATATCTCACCCATATTGGCCTCTCTTCATTGGCTTCCTGTTAATTCTAGAATAGAATTTAAAATTCTTCTTCTTACTTATAAGGTTTTGAATAATCAGGTCCCATTTTATCTTAGGGACCTCATAGTACCATATCACCCCAATAGAGCGTTTCGCTCTCAGACTGCAGGCTTACTTGTAGTTCCTAGGGTTTGTAAGAGTAGAATGGGAGGCAGAGCCTTCAGCTTTCAGGCTCCTCTCCTGTGGAACCAGCTCCCAATTCAGATCAGGGAGACAGACACCCTCTCTACTTTTAAGATTAGGCTTAAAACTTTCCTTTTTGCTAAAGCTTATAGTTAGGGCTGGATCAGGTGACCCTGAGCCATCCCTTAGTTATGCTGCTATAGACTTAGACTGCTGGGGGGTTCCCATGATGCACTGAGTGTTTCTTTCTCTTTTTGCTCTGTATGCACCACTCTGCATTTAATCATTAGTGATTGATCTCTGCTCCCCTCCACAGCATGTCTTTTTCCTGGTTCTCTCCCTCAGCCCCAACCAGTCCCAGCAGAAGACTGCCCCTCCCTGAGCCTGGTTCTGCTGGAGGTTTCTTCCTGTTAAAAGGGAGTTTTTCCTTCCCACTGTTGCCAAGTGCTTGCTCACAGGGGGTCGTTTTGACCGTTGGGGTTTTTCCGTAATTATTGTATGGCCTTGCGTTACAATATAAGGCGCCTTGGGGCAACTGTTTGTTGTGATTTGGTGCTATATAAATAAAATTGATTTGATTTGATCCCAATGACTGCTAGGATAGGCTCCAGCAACCCCCCCTAAGCCTTAACTGGAATAAGTGGGTTTAGAAACCGGATGGAGGGATGTTTAGTGCCTAATCAGCCGTGTGGTTGACCCGCCGAGTCAAACAAATCAACTTGACTCTGCCATGCGGCCTGTGTATCCGTCCTAATTATGACACCTTAATCATGCTCCCTAACTGCACCATTTACATAGTGTGTCCGTGCCCCCCCGCCCTCCTGCTGTCTTTCCCTCGCCGGCTCCATCTCCCGCCTCTACATGTCGGCTCCAGTTTAAGGCTCCATTTCAGCTGCCTGGGCTCACTGCTCTCCAGTCCAGCTAATAAATCATCCGCCAATCTGCTCCCCGAATCACTCTACTCCTGCTCCGATTGCTCCGGCCTTCCGTTGCTGGGCAACACGGAGGGGGAGGAGGAGGAGGGGCTGGAAGCGTCACTGCAAGAGTGAGAGGAGGGAGACGCCTGGGTGGAAAGCTCTACCAAATGGCTATGTGCGCCGTGCAAAAAAACAACAACAGGGTTTTTCCCTCCCTCTCTCCGAGCGTGCTCCAGAGCGCCGGTGCACCCCCCCCCCCCCACCCAAAAAGTTTCCCCTCAGCTCCTAACAGTGCACTATTGTGAAGCAAGAGAGGAAACAAATAAAGGAGGAGGAGAGCGAGAAAATATGTCTCAATAGGCTATTGTTTTGTATGTGCGCTTCAGGTTTGAAGTTGAAAAACCTGCTTGCAAAACGCCGGCGTACCGTAATGAAACATAAAACCCGCTAAATGTCGGTCACGGAAAAGACAAAAACAGTGACACGAGTAGAACCGCCACACGCCCGCGCTGTCCAAGGGCAAACAAAGCCACTTTCACTCAATATGGAGTCATTACACTTGACTCGTTGCTAAAAGCTGACCTTTTCGGGCCTGCCCGTCTATAAGCGCCGAGGGCCCCCGAGGACAAACCTGGCAACGCTCCCAAAACCAAACGGAACAAACGCAGCAGCCTAAAGTGAAATATCAGCTCATAATAACGTCAGCCACGGCGTGCGGAAAGGCAATTGTTGCATGTTTGATGCCCATATCCTCTGCACGATGACATCATTCAGTGAGGTGAAAAAAAAAACAAAAATAAATCAATGTTTAGACATTTATTTATGTCAAGCTGTTTGTGAAACCAGGGAAGAAGAAGAAGAAAAAAAAAAAAAAAAAATGAAAGCTTCACATTATCCCGAACATAACTCCTGTGACCTTTGGCAAGCTAAGACACATCCTCCTTTCCTTGCACTAATATAAAAGGTGACAGGAAATTCCAGCACACGCCCATCCTGCCTGTTATTTAGTAACTTAAAGCCATGTTGGCGCTGCACCGCCGCGGTTCATTAAATGTGTGCCGACGTTAAATCCTGGGAGCAAACTGAGCTCCGGCTGCAGACGTGCACACAGCTGAAGCGGAGCAACCGAAATATAAAGTAATCTACAGCATCCTGCAGGGACACTGGGCTACATGTCTGGTCTGTAAGGTTTGTGTTCTACCACTAGGGGGCCGCTGCTCTCCCGTGTCTATGCCCCTCCCACCTCAGCCATCAGTGATGTGCCTCAGTCATCCATCAGCTGAAGACGCAGGTGGAGATAAGCTCCGGCACAGCGCGGCTGGCTGAGGAATAGACCTCCTGCCCCACAGCAGTCATAGATCAACACCCCCCCCCACCGCCGCCCCTCCCAAACACACACACACACACACACACACACACACCTCCATCCATAGCGGCACAGCACCGCCACTGCTGCTTCTGGCTGTTTATATGGCACCTCCTGTTGGCCAGTGTGTTGTTAGCACCATTTATTAATGCTGCTAAGGAGGTTATATTTTCTCCCACAACTGTTTGTTGGTGACTTAACAAGATGACAAAATCCCTAATGCGCCAATTATCACAAAACCTGCTGACTTTCAGTCAATCAGGACCGAGCAAGGAACAGAAAACCAATACATTTTGGAGCCAAAATGCACTAAAAGACCGTCAGGAAATAATATAAAATCCTACTGTTTTTTAAAAAAAGATATTCCAGTACATTCACACAATAATTCTATTACGCAATACTTGGTTAACATGCCTATCAATATACAGATTTAATTAAATTTGTGGTGGCTCCAGATAAAGGAACAGAGCCCAGAGTTTGAACATTTTTTGACAATCTCTTTGATGAACGGAGATTTTTGGAAAACATGGGCCACGTCAGAATTATTACAACCCCTGAATGTGAATTATACAGGTTTTGTGTATCTATCTATATGTTTTTAGAACCTTAGACCTCAACCATTTTTAGAAGAGGAACTTAACCCTTTCATTTCTTGTTAATTATGTAATTTTTTAATGTTAACTTTGTGTCTTAATGTATTTATAAATTATTTAGGTTCTTGATATCATATACGAGGTCTATTAGAAAAGTATCCAACATTATTTTTTTCAAAAACCATATGGATTTGAATCACGTGTGATTGCGTCACACAAGCTTGAACCCTCGTGCGCATGCGTGAGTTTTTCCACGCCTGTCGGTTGCGTCATTCGCCTGTGAGCAGGCTTTGAGTGAGGAGTGGTCCAGCCCCCTCGTCGGATTTTCATTGTCAGGAAATGGCCGAATGATTTTGGCTTTTTTTCCATCAGAATTTTTTCAGAAATTGTTAGAGACTGGCAGCTGGAAACCATTAGAAAAATTTATCTGGCTTTCGGTGAAAATGTTACAGGCTTGGTAGAGAATAAGGAGTGTTACTGTCGCTTTAAGGACGGCCCCCAGCAGCTGTGGGGCGCGCCGCGCTCCGAAGCCGCCATCGACAGGCTGAGCGACCATTTCATTTCTAAACAGATGGCTGTATGGATCCGTGACCATCGTGTGCAATTTCTCTGGTTATCACAAGAGCTGGACATCAACCATTTTCCGTCAGATTTCACTTTTAACAAGAGATTTTGTCATGGAAAGCCGAGCGGAGGCTTCGCGCGTCACGATGGATTCGCTACTGGAGCGAGACAAAACCACCTCCGTTTTGGTCTTACAGGACGGCTTTGAGATGGCGTTCAGACAGCTGTCGGTGGTTTTTCCAGTCGAGTGATTATCCGAGAAATTGTGGATGTGCCTGGACATGCCAGAACATGCCCCGTGAGGCTTCATCACGGCGTTGCTTCGCGCCATGCGGCACCGCCGCGACGCGCGAAGCCTCTGCTCCTCTTTCCATGACAAAAACTCCTGTAACAGTGGAATGTGCCGTTCATTTCCAAACTGGACGCTGTGTTTTATCCGGGACGTCGTCTGACTAGCACAGGAATTGTGAAAAGACGTGGACATCAGCACTTTTTCGGCACATTGGAGGAATTCCGCACGTCTTTTAATTGACGTAATTAAATTTTTTAATTTGACAAAAACAGATGGTGGCTGAAGATATTAAAACCACTACGCATCTCACTTATGGTACCAACATCAGACTTAACCCACTCAAGGTAAGAGCAACATAACACCTAATAAACTGACTAAACCGACTGAACTACAAAAACAGAACAAACTGGTAACAGTAACAACACTGTTAAACTAACATGAACCACAATAACATTTAAAACCTCAAAACCCTGAACTCCCATGGTGCATTGCAGCACAATTTCCATTATTTACTGGTTAGCCAAAATTGCTAATTTCTCCAAAAATATTTGTCCTATCAACGCTCTGTTTTCCCAGCATTCATCCTTGACCCAAAATACATAAGCGTACCTAATGGTAAATGTCAGCTTTCCCCGGTTTTTGCGTGATCAAAGCCAAACGCAGAGGCCACTTGGCTATTATAATATATACTCAACAAAAATATAAACGCAACACTTTTGGTTTTGCTCCCATTTTGTATGAGATTAACTCAACGATCTAAAACTTTTTCCACATACACAATATCACCATTTCCCTCAAATACTGTGCACAAACCAGTCTAAATCTGTGATAGTGAGCGCTTCTCCTTTGCTGAGATAATCCATCCCACCTCACAGGTGTGCCATATCAAGATGCTGATTAGACACCATGATTAGTGCACAGGTGTGCCTTAGACTGCCCACAATAAAAGGCCACTCTGAAAGGTGCAGTTTTGTTTTATTGGGGGGGGATACCAGTCAGTATCTGGTGTGACCACCATTTGCCTCATGCAGTGCAACACATCTCCTTCGCATCATCCGTGAAGAGAACACCTCTCCAAAGTGCCAAACAGCAGCGAATGTGAGCATTTGCCCACTCAAATCGGTTACGACGACGAACTGGAGTCAGGTCGAGACCCCGATGAGGACGACGAGCATGCAGATGAGCTTCCCTGAGACAGTTTCTGACAGTTTGTGCAGAAATTCTTTGGTTATGCAAACCGATTGTTCCAGCAGCTGTCCGAGTGGCTGGTCTCAGACGATCTTGGAGGTGAACATGCTGGATGTGGAGGTCCTGGGCTGGTGTGGTTACACGTGGTCTGCGGTTGTGAGGCTGGTTGGATGTACTGCCAAATTCTCTGAAACGCCTTTGGAGACGGCTTATGGTAGAGAAATGAACATTCAATACACGCGCAACAGTTCCGGTTGACATTCCTGCTGTCAGCATGCCAATTGCACGCTCCCTCAAATCTTGCGACATCTGTGGCATTGTGCTGTGTGATAAAACTGCACCTTTCAGAGTGGCCTTTTATTGTGGGCAGTCTAAGGCACACCTGTGCACTAATCATGGTGTCTAATCAGCATCTTGATATGGCACACCTGTGAGGTGGGATGGATTATCTCAGCAAAGGAGAAGTGCTCACTATCACAGATTTAGACTGGTTTGTGCACAGTATTTGAGGGAAATGGTGATATTGTGTATGTGGAAAAAGTTTTAGATCGTTGAGTTAATCTCATACAAAATGGGAGCAAAACCAAAAGTGTTGCGTTTATATTTTTGTTGAGTGTAGATATGGCAGGGGTAGCCAAGTGGTTAGTTGGTTTCAGTGCAGAAGATTTCTGGTTCAAACCCCACTCCTGCCACATTCCTCCATGCAATGTGGAGTTGTGTCAGGAAGGGCATCCGGTGTAAAATGTGTGCCAATTCAACATGCACATTCACCTCTTATTTGCTGTGAAGATCCTGAGTGAAAACCAGGAAGCAGCCAAAGGGACTTACTTTACTATACGAGGTCTATTAGATAATAAACCGACCCTTTTATTATTATTTTTTTTAACTATATGGATTTGAATGACGTGCGATTACACCTATCATGCTTGAACCCTCGTGCGCATGCGTGAGTTTTTTCACGCGTGTCGGTGACGTAATTTCCCTGTGGGCAGTCCTTGAGTGAGATGTGGTCCCGCCCTCTCAGCTGAATTCCTTTGTTTCACACGCTGCTCGAGACGGTGCGCGTTGCTTTATCAAAATTTTTTCTGGACCTGTGAGGAATATCCCAGTGGACACTATTCGAGAAATTAAGCTGGTTTTCGGTGAAAAGTTTAAGGGCTGATGAGAGATTATGGGGTGTTTCTGTCGCTGTAAGGACTTCCCACGCAGAGGGACGTCATGCAGCGCTTCCAGGCGCCGTCGTCGGCCTGTTTCGAGCTGAAAACATCCTATTTTAAGGCTTAATTCACCCAGGACGTCGTGAGAGAACAGAGAAGATTCAGAAGAGGCCGGCATGAGGACTTTATGTGGACATTCCACTGTTTAAGGACATTTTGTAATGAAAGACATTGCGCGCAAATTCGCTGAGTCGTTTCCGTGATGACTCGGCAAATCTGTGTGCGCCGCGACAGGAAAAACACCTCCGTGTTGAAAACCATTTGTAAAATTCAGGCGGCTTTTGATGGCTTTCAACAACTGAGTATCTGAGAAATTGTTTAACAGCTTGGGCATGTTCCAACTTGCCCGTTAAGGTTTCCAACGGAGGTGTTTTTCCTGTCGCGAGCCCCCGCGGTCGGGTCCGGCCCGACATGCGACTCTGCCCGCACGTTCTTTCATTACAAAATGTCCGTTAACAATGGAATGTCCGAATAAACTCCTCATGCCGACTTCTTCTGAAAGTTCTTTGTTCTCTGACAACTTACTGGGTCAACAGAGCCTGAAATGTGGAAGTTTTCAACTTGAAACCGCGAGACGCTGCCGCCTCGAAGCGCAGATCGCCGTCAGGCGCCGTGGGCCGTCCTTACGGCGACACTACCAGACCAAAATCTCTCATCAGCCGTTAAAATTTTTACCAAAAACCAGCTGAATTTATCGAATGGTGTCCACTCAGTTGTGCCTTACAGTTTTGAAAAAATTTTGATCAAACAAAGCAGCAGTCTCTGAGCCATTCCTGAACAATGAAAAAACGACGAGAGGGTGGGCGACTCCTCACTCAAAGGCTGCCCACAGGCGAATGACGTAACCGACAGGCGTGAAAAAACTCTTGCATGCCCACGAGGGTTCAAGCATGTCTGATGTAATCACACGTGATTCAAATCCATATGGTTTTTGAAAAAAATAATATGGTCGGATACTTTTCTAATAGACCTCGTATATGTATGTATGTATGCATGTATGTATGTACAAACACACACACACCTTTTTTTGAATAATTAGGGATATATGCGAGTAAAATACAAATACCTGAAAAATGTATGAACATTTTCACAGAAACCTAAGTCACAAATTTGAATTTACCACTTTAAAGATTGAGACCTTGAATTGAATCATGACACTATTTCATAATAGAGTGAATCCAAATATTTTATCTAAAACTTATTTTGAATAAACATTTTACATGCTTTATACAAAAAGTTTTTTCTAATTTTTTTCAGCAAAATACTACTATTGCTACTAATAATACATCTGATCTGCAACAACTGATGCCAGTTGAGAAGTCAAAAGTTTAGAAAGCACATTATGTGGGCATCAAACGCAGATTTGCTGTTGTAGGATTTACTCCATCAACTACAACTGGGAGAGCAGTACTTTTGTCTATGTGGTTAAATAAACTATGTTAACAACCCCTCTCTCCATTTTTGGTAACACTCAACAGCCCACTGTTGCACAACAGAGGATGTGAACATTTGTTTATTTTTATTTTGGAACAAGGCGGTCATGCAAATCCTCCCAACTACACGATAAGACCTGAGACCACAAAATGTTTTCGAGACGTGCTCCATGTGTCAACAAACAGTGCTGCAAACATTCCTGATCTCAAACTGCCTCACTGTTTTTCCTTTTCATGCCTTTTCTTAATTTCTTCATCACTATGTGGTTGTGTTTTATCTCCTCCTCACTGTACGTCATCACAAAGACATGACATGGATATACAGTGATGGCAAAGTTACTGTTGAAATATAACAGTTTACAGATTACCAGTTACTCTGCTAAAATGTAACAAGTAATGAGTAATGTATTACTTTAGCAACAAATATTTTTATTTACACAATGAAGCTGAAAACCATAAAAACATCAATTTAATCTTGGGAGTAACATTTATTAAAAGTTCTTCAATATAACTTGAATTAAGATCACCAGCAGAGAATGTCCACTCCTCCCCTGTGTCTCCTGGTGTTCCCTCTTTTTTGTTCCCCAAGCAACAACATTCTATTGCAGAATATAAGCTGCCAGATTTGTCACAAATTGCTGGATAATACCTCTAGTCGCAGTAAAAACAAAAACAAACAAACAAAAAAACAACAACAAAAGAGTTGAATCCAGAGACAAAAACTGCTAAGAACTGCAACTGTGGACAGTGCAAACCCAAAATAAAAACAAATCAGATTTGTCTCTGCGGCTTTTGGTGACCTATGCCATTCTAAAATACCATCCACCATTCCTACATACAAAGATGTAAAGCAACATAGGTGTAACGAATATGAGATTTTTTTTTATGTCCAAACATAATCACCAATATTTTAACTAGTAACTGTAATTTAATTACTTTTTCTCAGAACCTAAGATTATAATTACTTTTATTTTATAATTTAATTACATAGCTCCATTACATTTAACTAATTACTTCCCAACACTGGGGATATAAATGAGGATTCTGATTGGGCGCTCTGAGATCGGGCAAAGATGATAAAAGTTGGTTAATTTGCATCATCTACTCACTAATGCTGGTGCTCACCTCAACGTGATGAATTATTTTTTTAAGCTGGAGTAATAACTTAAGTGAGAAATGGACCAAACGTTGACTGAATACTGGGCGGACATTTTTCAATTATTTTACTCGTCTTTCTCAACAGCAATTTGGCTCACTGACAATCATTTAAGTAATTTAGCGCAAAAACACCAATCACTCTGGTTCTGGTTCTCCCCAAAGTTGTGGGTCTTTTTTTTTTAATTTTGTCACAGTGAACTGAATATGACTTTGGGTTTTTTGGAGACATCACCTTAGGGTATAGGAAACCGTAATGGATGGTTTTATATTCAGAAATTTTATAGTCTAAATGACTCTTCAATAATAATAATAATAAAAAGAGGTACAAAATAATTGATGAAAGAAATAATTGCTCCTTCAGGCACTCGATAGGACAATAAAAGTCAAACAACAGCGCTCCACAATGGTGTCTCTACCTCTGCAGCAGTAATAAAAGAGCTTCCAGATGAGTGCAGAGAGCAGAGCTGAGGTCCAGATTCACACACTGTGTGTCAGGAGCTTTAGGCTTTTTTTTTTTTTTTTTTTTTTTGGGGGGGGGGGGGGGGGGGGGGGGGCAGAGGGAGGTGGTGAGTGACAGGCGACCCCGCAGACAGACCGCTTCTGTCATTTCGGCAGCCCCTGCTGTCACTTTTATTCACCTCTCTAACAGAATGAACAGGGGGACAGACAGGGATAATGAAGCTGCTCCTGGAGGGGAGAAGATGGGGAGAAAGGACTGATGAATAAATGAAGAGCAGCAGTGACGGTTTTGTGCAAGCGTGTTGACACCCGCGCTACATTTACACCTGTCCCTCAAGGCTGGGGGCCTGAAAAGGCACAACTGGTTATCAGATGACTGGGAGCTGTGTCCTTGGCAGACCGGAATCTGGCTGCTTTTCCAGGCTGTGGACGCTGTGTGGCAGGTGGAGCACACGCAGCCCGCTGATCGCCTCCGCCCGCAGACACACAACACATACACACCCGCCACTCAATATGGCAAAGTGAACACAGCGTGCTGGTCTCCCCGACTGCTCCTCCGTAAAAGTTACGATCACAGAATCCAAACTTAAATCCATCACGTAACAGCGTTGGAAGACTGAAGAATAATATCACCATTTTAAGGTAGTAGACCATTTCAATCAGAAATAAAATTTGATTTCTAAAAATAGTCAGACATTAAAATGTGGAAGAATGTTAAATTTCCACACAATGATACCCCCAACTCTGCTATCCTACTTGCTTGCATGTACTGTACATTTTGTGATGAAACAGCTGAATTAAGAAACCTGTCGACTTTTTTTGCATCTAATTGATAATTACAATTTATTTAAAAACAACTAAAGTACAATTAACTCCCACTAAAGATGTCAAACCAGTGTCATTTTTCTTCATATGCCATGGTGTGCTACCACTGCAGCTTGGTTGAAATCCATAAAGCAGTTTAGCTTGATACATCAACTAATTACAAAACTTCTATTGTCTCATGTTGAACATGTCAGAATGGAATAATTTCATTCATGCACATCTTCTTTTGGTGTGCTACGATTGTGACGCTTGGCTGAAAGCAATCAAACAGTTTTAGAGTTGTGCCTAGACAGACAGACGGACACACCCACCCAAATGTTTAAGTGGGGTATATTAAACCACAAATAAAAAGGACCTCAGACACTGTTAGATGTGGAACCCAAAATGTTCCCACAGTGGCAGGCCTATGCATGACAACTTTCAAATTCATGTCCATTTGGACTTATTCTTTGAAACTTTCCGGTTGGAATTATGCAGTTGAAAGGAAATGAACGTGTTAGCATTAACACATCAGCATGAACTCACCTGGTACATTTTTTTTTTTTTGCTGACAAATAAACATGTCATGTGTAAACACAATAATACAATAATATGCTTTTGGAGGGCGGTATGCATTTTCAGAGGCCCGACTTCCATGCCCAGTCACCCAAAATGACAGCTATTCACCCGAGTTAGACGAGGGCGAATAGCTGTCATTGCGGGCGACGGGATGGACGGAAGGACTCAGAAAATGCATACCGCCTGACAACAGCATGTTATTTGCATTATTATCACTTTTTACTGAGATACACAACACGTAAAGCGTACATTAAAAAGTTGGCTCACTTAACTTCTGCCTTGTCGCCTGGCGCGCGCGCTGCTGTTCAAATTCAGCAGTGCGTCTCATCAAGCTGGCAGCTTTAGCTGGTGTTCATTGTCGTACTACCAATGAGAAAACCATCCGGAATATCCATATTGGGACCAAAACACACTTCTCGCCTTTTCATATTTTCCTCTGCGGACAGTTTTTTTTTTTTTCCCCCTCTGCGGCCAGTTCTTGGGCTGCGCGCTATGATGTCATTTGTTTACACACAGCGGGCGGGTATAGCCAGATACTGTCGACATAAATCTAGCAACGCCCCGGTAAAGTGATAATAATGTCCAATATTGGTCCCAAAAGATGCATCAAGGTGGTGTCTAGGTATCGGATGACAAGTCGATATGTAAATGATTGTGACCAGGGATGGGTATTGATAAGATTTTAACGATATCCATACCATTATCGATTCCGCTTATCGAGTCGATTCCTTATCGATTCCCTTATCAATACCTCTTGTGAATTTTCTGTGTACTAAAAGTAGGCTTTACAAGTTTTCTATGTCAACAACATTTTATTGAGTCTTAAAGTAAATAAATATGAAATTGGTCACTGGATTCATGATCTCTGGACATGAATAAAAATAAACCAAATCTGTTTTTGTCAAAAGCATTTCCCCTCAGACATTAATGGCATGAATGTCTCTACATACTTCTGAGCTGAGCTCAGCCGGCTGCACGTCAGCATCAGTGTAATTCATAAAGAACACAGGACGACGTCTCATTTTGGGAGAAAAAAAAAAAAAAAAAACGTTTTAGTCTGTCGTATTTTGTTGTCTCTGTTACAGCGTTTGGAAAGAAGTGTCATTTGATTTAAAATGGTGATTCGTTTTGAAATTATTAATTCCGACCGGAGTCTAATGTGACAGAGAGCGGCGCAGCGTTTGGAGCTGTGCGAACGGAACAGAGGACGATTCTCATTTCTTGCCCGCAACAAGACAAGAGCCCCAGTTAGTGACTTTAATCCGCACAAAAGTGACTCATGATTGACATTTTTAAATGGCTTTGAGAGGGGTTAAGAAGCGGACTTCTGCTTCTGAAAAGCAGCGAAGCAATGAACCAACAAAGCAATGGGTCAGAGCAGCGCTTCGTTGCGTCAAGAACAGTCACTGCAGAAGCAGTTGATTACAGACCCGCTGTAGGGTCTGTAATCAACGTAGAGAAATGATTATTTTCAAGTAAATAAATATGAAATTGGTCACTGGATCCTTAAACTCTGGACATAATAAACTTTACATGGTGGATCCTTGATCTCTGGACATAAACAGAAATAAAATCTGTAGTTTTTGTCAAAAGCATTTCCTTTCAGACATTATTGGCACGAATCTCTTTCCATACATCTGAGCTGAGCTCTTGCAGGTGGCTGCATGTCAGGATGTAATTCATAAAGAATGCAGCACATCTCATTTTGGCAGGAAAAATGTTTTAGTCGATTGTAGTTTATTGTCTGTTTTACAGAGTTTGGAGAGAGGTGTCATTTTATTTAAAGTGGCAATTCGTTTTGAAGTTATTAATTCTGACCGGACTCTGTCTCGGCAGAGAATCGTGCAGAATCTTGTTTCTTGACTGCAACAAGACAAGAGTCCCAGTTAGTGACTTTAATACACACAAAAGTGACTCAGTCACGACTGACATATTTTAATGGCTTTGAGAGGGTTTAAGAAGCAGACTTGCTGCTTCTGAAGAGCAGGGAATCAAAGAACCAACGATCCAGCGGATTGAGCATTGCTTCATTGGTTCAACCTTCAAAGTGGAGTCACGCTGCAGAAGCGGTTGATTACAGACCGGCTGCAGGGTCTGTAATCAACGTAAAGGAATGATCATTTTCCCCCCCAAAAAATGGCTGCTCTGAAGGACCGATAAGGGAATCGTTAAGCAAAAAGGCTATTGATGTCAGTGGATTGAATTAATTCTTAACGATATCCGAAAAGAACCGGTTCTTGATACCCAACCCTAACTGTGACAGACTTAAAGTTAGTAGTAGGGTGGGAAATATGACCTAAATTTAATATCATGTTATTTTTCACATTTTGGACAGTGACTGTATTACTGGTTTTACACGCTATGATCCCTTTAAGATTTTTAAAGCTTACACAACCCTGCAGCGCAAAAGTCCACTGGTTCACACAACAGAATTACAGCTTAACCTTTTCCATGATTAAGTTACGTCTTCATGTGAAAATGACTTTATAGCCAGTTACATATATAAAAAAGTGCTAAAACTTTGTGACTCGTGTGGAGCACAGCAGAACAGTAAGAAAACCTGTTTCAGGACAGACGACCTCCAGCTCTGATCATCATGGCATCAGAGCTGTGCTGAAATAATTATCGTTTTTCAAATTAATGGATATTTGGTGCCATTTCTGCTGTGTACTTTTTCAATGACATTATATATATTTCTTACTGTGTTGACTGTATTGTGCAATGTGCATCATGGCGTGGTATCACACCGGTGATGACTATGGCACTGGTATACTGCACACCACTAGTTAATAGCACTTTCCAAAGTTGTGACACCAAAAATATTCATGGATAGTAAAAATTTAATAAATTGTTTATCTTTGCAGATTAATTTTGTTTTTTTTCCTCAAAAGTTCAATTTCAAACGCTGCACTGATGACTTTACTGTCCGTACTGGGATACTCGCAGCTACAACCGGGCTCTGTTAGCACGTACTCCGTAGTGGACTTGCCTTAAATCTCAGTAAAACCGTCTCCCATCAACATATCCGTCTCTACTCTGATCATCCTTGCAGCGCAGCTTATCCTGGCAGCAGCAAGCACATAAATAAAACGCAAATAATCAAGACCAGCGTGATTCACTGCGGTCCTACCGTGGGCTCTGGCTTCATTCAAACGTGCCTATCAAGCTCAATTACGGTACGAATGCACACATTCGCTTCTAAGCTACCGGATTCAAAGCTTGTCTGTTCAACAAAAGACTACCAAGCATCAGCAACACGAAACAAAATCAAAGTGGAAAATGGATGACTCACCCTGGAAGGAGGAGGAAAAAAAGGCAATGAGAGTGATGGAGTGCTGTGCTTAGCACAGATCTGCAGTCAGATCCCTCAGTGGTCTTAACTTTACAAGGAAGCATGAATACTAACATGTAGAGCATGTGTCATAAGCATCAAGGCTGCAGCCTTGATGGTTCTGCCGGTTCTGGCACGGTGTTATCCAACGCTTTCATTTCCCTCCTCTCTGTTTGTGCCGTTTGATCAGGCAGAAGAGCTGCTATTTTCTGATTTCAGGTCTCCGTCGGCGGTGGTGAAATTCACGTCTACATTCAAGCAGAGACCAACATTACCAGCCCTCAATCTTTCCCATTTCCAGTCTTCCGCAGTAAACATTTATTCAGAGTGTGATAAACAGGATGCAGCTGTTGCTGACGGAGCTGGAACCTGATGGCTGCTTTTACAGACGTCTTTACCGACGATGGCTCAGAGCCCATTCTGAACTCTCAATAGCTCCATCTAATGACGGCATCCAGCCTCTGACAGACTGCAGGCATCCCCGCTAAACAAATACTAAGCAACATCACATACTGGACCATAAAGATAAATTAAAACATTTTTTAAAAAGTGAGTATTTCGTCTGATACATCTTTCTAAACTACTTTTTTTTTTCAAGCACATATTGTTTTGAATGGAAAAGCAGTCTTACCACTTCATCCTCAGACCAGCACTTCTCTATCAGTTTAGGGACGGGTTTCTTCACCAGACGCTGGAGAGCCTTCCCTGCGTCATAGCTGCTCTCGTGAAGCTGGGAGGAGACATAAAATGCAGAAATAAATATATTTAAGAAGCAGCGGCCTGTTGGGAGAATCATAATTTTAATGTATTTTATTTAATCCAAGGTTTTGACCAACATGATCCAAGTAGAAATCAAAGCCATTTTTGTCCACGACCAGATCTGTTTTGGAGTGAGTACCTGTCGAAGCAGTATCGGTCCCAGCACCTCAAGGCAGCAAAGCCGCCTCGCACAAGCACCTACTAATTTCAGGACCTACTCAAGTGTGCTGCAGTATGTTAAGAAAGGCAGCAAGGGATGCCATGAAAGCAAAGTGTGTCAAAAATTATGTAGTTTTATATTTTTTTTTTAATCTATTGTAAGAGCCACAACTTGGGGAAATTAAATTTAAATATGATGCACACTTCCTATTTCATTATTTTGTTATATTTAATGTCATTTTTGTTATACATCAGCCATAAATAATGCTAAATATGTTAAAAACAAATTGATATTGGATAGACATAGCGTTTGCTGCTGTGTACAAAAAGAAACACACAGTAGCTTTAATGTGAGCAGCAGAGACCTGTGTCAGACATTTTAACACTGTGAGAGTGTGTAAATATAAACTAGTTTTGTTAAATGTTTTTAATTGGATTACAGCTCTTGTCATTCATGCTGGATGAATTTACTCTGCAGCAAGTTTATTATTTATTTATTTTTTGACGAGTCGCGCAGTGTGTGATGTAATAAGTGACACTGTCTTCTTAAATGCGCGGTCATTAAACACAAATGTGACTCGATGCGCTTTGGCTTTTAGGTTCCTAGTTTGTAAGAAAAATGTAAGTTAACCAATTCCATGTATTCTTCCAAACTTTCTTGACAGAGGGGTGCAGGTTATAGAACTCTCCTCGCTGCTGTCAGCTCCTATGTATTCTTCCTGCAGGAGGAGGAGGGGTCAACCTGCTGTGTGTGCAAGCATAGATCTGTAAAGGCCACTAGAGTGGACACCAGCCTGCACCATATACAGTCTATGGGAGGATCAAAGAAAAGGGAGACGACGTTATTTTAAAAATTGATTTTTAAAGGTTTTGAATGCGCGGGACGTCCCGCATATTCTTGAACGCGCGTCCTGACGATGCAACGTCCATGGGACACCCCAAATATTATTACTGTTGTGCAGTAGCAGTAGTAATACACTCCCTGACCTACAGCTGTGTACGTTGCCTGTTAGCAGGAAGAAAACACTCATGAAAGTAACGAGAAAAACTTCTGCATTCATGATGAAATTGCTATCTGACTGGTTGCAAGTGGCATTTGTCAAAATTGGACTTAATGTGTATCTGAAGCGAAGCAGAGCAGAGATATGTTTCTGAAATGTGCAGTGTCAGTGCAGGTGAGGTACAAGCAAGCACTGGACAGAATCATGGCTGTTAGCTCTGTCAACGTGACACTAATGACTGATACCAATGATGGAACTCGTGGAACAAACCAAACACGAGCAATAAAAAAATGGCCTTGATCGAGTTGACACAGATCTTTGTGATTGGACTGGAACATCCCTAGTTTTAATAGAGAATTTATTGTCATGAAACATGAACCATTAAACTGAGTGGCTTGAGATATGGGAGGAACCACAAAACATAAAAAATAATTGTTCGTTAATTCTGAGATAACTTTGGGATCCAGCAGTTGTACCCTAGACGTTTCCATCTCCCAATGCTGATCTGCCAGTTAATTTACCACTTTATAGTCAGAATATAAACACTCTGTTTATGATGATTCTCATTGTCCACACACTTGAATTTTGTGCATTCAGTGGCAACAAAATAGACAAATGACCCCATGTGTTCCTATGTGTTGCGCTAAACCAGGCACAGCGGCGCTTACAGTATTAAGTGCATTTAGTGTAGTGTCATCTCGGGACGCGGCGAGACATCCGTCTTCTGTTGAGCCTCCGTCACACATCCCTGCAAAGGCAGCCATGCTCCTGTAGACAATAACGCAGACAAAATGGAGAGTTCACGTGTGTGACCATTATTTTGTGTCAGAACATTTGAGCTCAGGATCAAACAGCAGAAAACAGATCATGACAAACGTTGGTTAATTGCCTTTATTTAACACCCCAATGATTCCTTCCAAATGTCATATTTCATTAAAAAAATGCAAAGATGTGACGAAGAATAAGATGTTCTGCAGGACTCCTTTCCTATTGAACACTATCTCCAGTGTAGTGATTATTTCCTGCTGCTTTATGAGATCTAGTTTCACAGGATAATTCCTGCTGTTGCTGTTTCTGCAGCCATTTAAAGAGCACATTTTAAGTTTCTTGCTTAAAAGTCTAAATACAGACATTTTCTGCTAAGCAGTGTTCATGAAAGGTGACAGAATGTAGTTTGGGTATTAAGCACATTATAATTTACCCATAAACAAAGGAAAAATGTAAGCACAATATGGACAAGCTGGAAAGCAAATTTGATGGATAAAAGGGGACTTTGCTGGAATTTCTGAATCACTCTTCATCTCCGCGGTGGCTTATGATTAATTACAGTGCAGCCTCTGACTACAGAGCACAGATGTTGGTTAAAACATGTAACACTGAGTGTCATATCATGGGAAACGATGAATTTATTCCACAATGGAACACGTGATGAAGTGTGACTCCTGAAGCAGATGAGAGACTGTGCGGAATCAGAGTCTGACTTTCCCTGCCAAGGCTGGTACCCGTTTACAGCTGGGTGGACTGAGACAATGCAGATGAAGTGTTGTGTCCAAGGACACAGACAGGTAGTGCGACCGGGAATCAAACACAGGTCTTTAGATTTGTAGCCCAACTCCACACCTGCTGAACTATCCGTTCTGACAAGAACATACAAAATAAAACATTTTTGTAGGCTACAGCAAAATCATATACAAATGTCTGAATGTGTGATTTTTTATGTATATGCAATGATGATGGGAATGAATAAATAAATACTGTTATTCTGTATAAAACCAGTATGATCAAGTCATGTCTGGGAGCATGCAGCGGTGCCATGAGGTCGTTGCATCCACCACACCATGGAACCGCACCTGGTCCTGGATGGCAACCATCAGGGTGGACAACTGGGCCATCCACACCTCTTGAAAGTAACCATCTATCTGCGATGACCTGTGACATGTCACCTGGCTGTGTGGAGCCCCAGTCAGACAAAGGAAACGTATGAGGAACTGAATTTGTGTTGGTTTTTGTCCGACAAAAGTAATTTTCCTATCCACAAAATATGCATCTTGCCAGCTGATGTCCGCCAAGTCCCTCTGAAAGTTTTAGTGTGTTCAAAACTTTAACCGCTTGCATTTTTTTTTTTTTTTTTTTGCCATTTTGTCCTCTGCATGTCATTTATTTTTCCTGCTGTTGTCCGATTGTTCATTCTGGCATTGTGACTGGTCAAAAGTCCAGCGAGCGGAGAAAGGGCCGACACAGCAAGTGCAGCTCCATGTCTGGAAGAAACAGACAACGCTCTCTATTTCTGCCTCTCTGTGTGTCTCTAGCTCTCTCTCATCAAGGAGACACAGTGGAGTTGTTCGAGTGAGGAAACATAACTTTATGCTCCCAAAGTGCCAAACTCTGGTCAAATGCATCATATTTGTCTGTAAACCGGGAAAATACTTGCGTCAACACAGAACGCTATGGAAATACATCTGTCACCTGTCCATAAGCGCCCCACACGAGAGACTGACATATTTGCCAATGGACGAAATATTTAAATACATAAGTAATCCTTTTGGTCTGTCCATCATTCGTGTGACTGGGGCTTAGCGTGACACTTGCTCACCATGCCTCGGAGTCTTCCTAAGTAACTGCTCGTCTAAAACAAAGTCTTTCCAGCAGTACTCAAGGACCCTCTGCAGACATGTAGTACCAAACACATCGACTTGTCAGCTTAGGTCACTAGTTAGTGTCTAAGTCTCACAACCATACACTAAGACAGAAAACACAGAGGACCCTAAAGATTTAGATCTTCATTCTCCTGCAAAGACAGAGATCGCAAAACACCTCTGTCCAGCAACCTCATGACTACGTAACATCAGGTGCAACAAATACTTGTTTCTCCATTTACATGAGTTGAATTGCATTTTGCGAAATGTACATTTTTTGTTTCTTTAGCACTGTTAGCCACCAAAAAAGTTCTTAAAGTTTAATTTCAGATAAGAGTTGAGTAAAGGGACCAAAACCTGATGACGTAAACCTCAATGCATTTTATCTGTCACATCTGGAAAACGATGACATCTTTTAGACATTGCTCACACTGCATCCTGCTGGAAAGGGAAAAGCACGAACAAGACACGCCCCATCCGAGCAGGAGACATACAGTAGTGTTCAGAATAATAGTAGTGCTATGTGACTAAAAAGATTAATCCAGGTTTTAAATATATTTCTTATTGTTACATGGGCAACAAGGTACCAGTAGATTCAGTAGATTCTCACAAATCCAACAAGACCAAGCATTCATGATATGCACACTCTTAAGGCTATGAAATTGGGCTATTAGTAAAAAAAAGTAGAAAAGGGGGTGTTCACAATAATAGTAGTGTGGCATTCAGTCAGTGAGTTCGTCAATTTTGTGGAACAAACAGGTGTGAATCAGGTGTCCCCTATTTAAGGATGAAGCCAGCACCTGTCGAACACGCTTTTCTGTTTGAAAGCCTGAGGAAAATGGGACGTTCAAGACATTGTTCAGAAGAACAGCGTAGTTTGATTAAAAAGTTGATTGGAGAGGGGAAAACTTATACATAGGTGCAAAAAATTATAGGCTGTTCATCTACAATGATCTCCAATGCTTTAAAATGGACAAAAAAAAAAAAAACAGACACGTGGAAGAAAATGGAAAACAACCATCAAAATGGATAGAAGAATAACTAGAATGGCAAAGGCTCACCCATTGATCAGCTCCAGGATGATCAAAGACAGTCTGCAGTTACCTGTAAGTGCTGTGACAGTTAGAAGACGCCTGTGTGAAGCTAATTTATTTGTAAGAATCCCTTGCAAAGTCCCTCTGTTAAATAAAAGATGTGCAGAAGAGGTTACAATTTGCCAAAGAACACATCAACTGGCCTAAAGAGAAATGGAGGAATATTTTGTGGACTGATGAGAGTAGAATTGTTCTTTTTGGGTCCAAGGGCCTCAGACAGTTTGTGAGACGACCTCCAAACTCTGAATTCAAGCCACAGTTCACAGTGAAGACAGTGAAGCATGGTGGTGCAAGCATCATGATATAGGCATGTTGCTCCTACTATGGTGTTGGGCCTATATATCGCATACCAGGTTTCATGGATCAGTTTGGATATGTCAAAATACTTGAAGAGGTCATGTTGCCTTATGATGCAGAGGACATGCCCTTGAAATGGGTGTTTCAACAAGACATTGACCCCAAGCACACTAGTAAACCAGCAAAATCTTGGTTCCAAACCAACAAAATTAATTCCTCGCAGATGTGAAGAAATCATGAAAAACTGTGGTTATACAAGTAAATACTAGTTTAGTGATTCAAAGGATTGCTAAAAAAGCAGTTTGAACATAACAGTTTTGAGTTTGTAGCATCAACAGCAGATGCTACTATTACTGTGAACACCCCCTTTTCTACTTTTTTTTTTACTAATAGCCCAAATTCATAGCCTTAAGAGTGTGCATATCATGAATGCTTGGTCTTGTTGGATTTGTGAGAATCTACTGAATCTACTGGTACCTTGTTTCTCATGTAACGATAAGAAATATACTCAAAACCTGGATTAATCTTTTTAGTCACATAGCACTACTATTATTCAGAACACTACTGTATACATATGTTACTGCCAGTGTTAATGGATGAAGCCCCATTCTCACTTGAACAGATATGCATTTCAGGTTAAGATGTGAAACCTTGTCTATAGCATGAAAAGGCTTAAAGGGTCCAGGGGGTGTCTGTGGTGAACTGGCGTCTTTTGTCATTTTTCCCTGGTCTTGGTTTAACAGTGACGAGATTTTCAAAATGCAAACTACTACGAGTGTGCTATGTTTCTGCACATGTCACATGGTACAAGACCAGCACGTTATGGCAACCATGACCTTCAGACAACGGTTTGTCATGATCTTCCAGAATGCATATCCATGAAAGTGAGAATGAGACTTTTCAAAATAAAACCATAAATGCAGTCATTCGTTTTCCATGAGTTAGTTTTTAGTTGCTGAATTATAATAACTTAACATTAATGCAGTCAGGGTGAGGACAACCAACAGGTATCACCCCTTGCAAGGTCTGAGTTCCTGCATTTCTCCCAGCTCACCTTGCGGCTCTGAGGTACATGAGAAGGTCACAGTCATTGACCCCTGGCATCCAGACCAGCTCCTCATTCTCAGTCACAGCTTGGCCACCAGGAGAGGGGAAAGGCTGCAGCTCTGGGAGCTTGGCCTGATTGGGCGCAGGGAGGAGGAGGAGGAGAGAAACAGATGGTATCAAACTACAAATAGCCCGGAAGCCTGCAGAAAATATCAGCCTGTCATCAACTTTTTAATCCGTGGCAGAGTGGGTGAACAGGGACAGGTTACAGTCAAAGTGACAGAATATCTTAACACTCAAATGTACGGCTCAGATGATTTTTCCGTTCAGGCTACAGGCCAGATGAACGAGACTTTCCCATGATTTTGTTTTCCCAGCACGTCGCCAAACTAACACCTGATTTATACAGTTAACTACTGCACAACCTCAACCGACAGCTGCGTCTGCCAGACAGGAAGATTACTGTAAGAGCATGCAAAGCGCACGCAACGCAATAAGCAAATCAGACCACATGTGCAATTTGTAAGATTTAGACACGTCTAGTGTTTGCAAAACAAAGCGATGTGTTCTGCATCTTCACTGCTTAGGGCCTTTAGAATATTTCAAATATACTGTGTGTTTATGCCACTTGTAAAAACATCACACAAGCCGACTGGTGACGCATCTATAACACATTCTTTTTGAAATTATTTATTTGAAATTACATTAGTAAGATGAATGCCTATGTATGCTGCAGTTTTTTTTTAAAGAAACGAAGGTGGGTCTTACTTACAAAATACTGAAATACTGCAAAAATGTATCAAAAATTGACAGAACCTCATCAACTTGATCTTGCACTTCGGTTAATTCTTCGGGGATTCAACAGAAGATATCACGCATCAGCAATTCACATCAACAGATTCTGACACTGATTGACACAACAGTGAGAAAGAAATGAGCGACAATCACCTCCTCCCGGTGCTGCAGACACCTTTTCTCATGAAATTGTCCCTCACTAATCGCACCATATAAGGTATTTTTGAAACTCTTTTGAAAGACAGCAGCGTGCCTGCCGTCTCAATGCTGACTGTGCACGAAGGTTACATGCCGTGTCGTTTTGTGCTTGTTAAGAGAAACTACTACCCTTCTGTACCTTCCACGTCCTAAAACTCAAGCATTGTAAAACTCTCAAAATCTAAATTTTTATACATTAACACTGAGAGGTCAAATCTCTGCCAGCCTGCCAAATAAAGTTTGGGCCTCAAGCAGGAAATGGAACAGAAGCCCTGAAATGCTCACATCGGCCTCTTGATGGCGACAAAAGCTGCTCCAACACGTGGCAAGGTCTTGACTGTTTATTCATTTGAGAAGTTAGGTTTTTGGGAAAATAAGAGACTGACAGCCAAAAGTCATCCTACAGCTGTGTCCCTTTTCCCAGTTATATTGCCCAGCCCCATGCAGTGTTATGTACATCCTGTATGACCACTTACTTGGTGACTGGGGCCCACTCGGATTTCCCCTTGTGTGCTGTTTAGTCGCCTGAAAAGACAAAGAAAGCAAAAATGCATGAGATATACATAAAACAAAAGGAGACAAACCGAGCTGAAACAACTGTCTCATCACTTTGCCTGTTCATCAATCTAAACGATGAATCCAAGTGCAGTCTAGTGCAGCAAAAAACAAAAATTCAAAGTAAGGGAATACAGAAAATCCATCGTATACTTAAAAAAAAAAGGTGATTATCAAAAACCATTCATTCCAGAATTAGGGAGGTAATGTCTTGATATTCTAATGTGACAAGTAGTGTTTTATTAAGGAAAAGAAAGACTTGAAGAGAATAATTCTGCTCAAGTGCAAGCGGGGCCATGCAACATCTACAGGCATGATACTGTGAAGGCAGCAATAAAGCGGAATCTCCAAAATAAAGAGGGGGTAGGAGAGTCTGGTTATGCAGGGAGATGGGACGAGAGCCTCTGAAACGGCTGCCGGTACAAATGTTGGTCGCCATAGCAACTGCAATTTAATAATAGTGTTCCGAATCTCCAGCTGCAATGGATTAAAGAAAATGACAAGATGTTCCTTTTGAAAAGCCTTCCCTCCTGTTGCCAAGGTAACGGCGCTGATTTTCATACTGCCGAGCATGGGGAGGCCCAGAAACTGTCAACATGATTTGCACCCAGAGCAGCTCTCACTCCATCATGGAGACCTGGCGGAAACCTGAGAGGCCGGCGGTCTTCTATTCACTTTACAGTTCTCCAACCGCAAAAGCCCTCAGTCGGGTCCATATCTGACCCCATTCTGCTTAATTTTATGTTTTTACACGGACCTCCTCTTCCTGTCAGACACACAGAGATCCATGCTAGTATGAACTATGGTTGACACGATCACTGGCACAGACGATATCGGAACATGCCAACAGCTGAATTTAAAAAGCAGTAAATGACCCCGGGCCGGGACACAGTGCTCCGGCTGCTGCTCCTCTACATGTGGAAACACTTCATTTCAGTTTATTACCAACATTCTTGCTCGATAAGACCAAGCAGTGTGAAAGAAACTGGCAGGCAGGTTTTATAAAATAAAAAAAAAAAGGTGATGAATTAAATTGATAAAGTAAGTGTTGTTGAGCTCGGCATGGCACTGTCAAAGTCACTACCGCTTCCATCCAACTACGCCATGCTTTCACCCATCGTCCTTCCTATAAACTTTTATTTTAATTCGGCAGGCTGTTTTCATACCATCGTTTACTGATCTGCACATGTGCGCTAGATGCTGCACACGTTTAATTCATGGCACGCATGTGCAGATGAGTACAAGTTGTTGTATGTTGTAGTCCAATCGATTCAGACAAAGTTGTATTTTTTATTTGTCTGAACTCGACAAACACAGACGCAAAGCAGCGACAAGGTAAATGGACGCGTTCTGCGAATACTTATTTAAGCTCCAACTGCACGCGTGCAGAGGATCGAGAGTCTAAGGAAAAGACCACAGGTTAAAGAATGGCGTTGTCAGTAGCGACTTTGAGAACACAAAACTGGGGTCGTGTTTTTCTGCACTCTCAGCAATGTACATTCAAATCTGGCTTTATGTTTTTTACTTGCTTGTTGATTCAAATGTTTATAATTGTTTTGAGTTTGTAGCATAGATTTAGCTCTAAAGGTGGACACAACTGCATCTGCAGCCCTCAACGGATTGAAAAAATAAATTCACAATAAAAAGTTAAAAAAGACATCAAAATATGACTGGATGTGAATGTGGCCTGTGTTTATGATGATACAAAGTTCTATTGAATGTCTTCCTGACGATGTGCAGGCTGCCAGGTCTGTGGAGTGTTTGGCAGCGGGCTGGAAAGATGACAAATGGGGAACCATGCAGCAGAAAAAGAACAACATCTGAAGACAACGATGCTTTACTCTGGCAAATCTGCAACGCAGACAGCTGACGTTCAGATGGAATGGGGCTCACGCCTACAGACGGGAGGCAAAATGCAGACGTACTACAGCAGGAAGCTCTCATGAGTTTCTATGATGATCCCCAGTATGCTTAAAAAGAAACAGCCTGACCTGCAGGAAAACGTATTACAGCATATTTCGTCATGAATGGCCAATGACTGATATAAGAACAACAAAAAACAACAACAGAAGGGGAGGAGGAAGTAGAAAACGCCATCAAGGATATTTGAAATTTTTAAACGTATTTAAATATAAATCAAACAATCAGCAACATGCCACATGTTCATCTTAAAGTTATTATAGAGCGACTCCATGTGACTAATGTCAAAAATGTTTTCTAATCCTCCATCCACCAGACTACATTTTTGGACATTCTGTAAAACTGATCAGAAGCCACTTGTGTGAAAATACAAAAAGTGGTAATTAATTTGAGGATCTTCATCCAGATCATTACCAAGTTTTAATTTTTAAAGATTCAACTAATATTTCAAGTTCCATAAAATACAGTTTGTCATCAGTAAAATAGGACCATATTATACAATTTTATTTTATTTTTTTGGACGCTAATACACAGTGGATGAATAGGTGTCTAAAGCCCAACTAGTTTTATGTGGGGAGGTGTTGCGATGCAACCTTACTGCACCAGGGTTGTCATAATTATAGCCAATTAGCATGGAATAAAAAAAGCTGAGTAAAAAATGACAGCGATGGGAGTGGCTACTCAATCAACAGCCGTGCCCTACGGCCAATAATCTCTGCACTGGCTTCATTTTTTACTGTTTAGACTGTATGGAGAACGTACATGCTTTGTGCAGTGGTGCTCCGAGTGGCAAAGTAGGTCCCACGAAAGCACACAGACAATGACATCCACCCTGAAAGAATCCTCCCCCCTCTGAAGGTCTCAAGGAAACAACCTGGTTCTGTACCTGTCACCTTCTAGTGAAAGGAACGGCTGCTTGGCCCCCTGCCCCATCTCTCCCACAGTGTGTGGGTGTGCCACACAGATCAAGCTGGAATTCAAATATAGACTCCTGTGACATATGCCACAGAAGACAAAAACTAGTAATTTCAGACAAAGATTTTGCACACATCAGGTTTGTTTACATGAAGATAATGAACTGTGGGACAGTGAGGATGCTTCAATTTTCAATTTCAGTTTATATCATTTTATATCACAATATGGCTGCCTCAAGGTGCTTCACAGATCTAACCATACCAACCCCTAGAGAAAGCATGCAGGCGACAGCGGTAAGGAAAAACTCCCGCTGATGATATTGAGGAAGAAGCCTCAAGCAGATCAGACTCAGAGGGGTGACCCTCTACTTAGGTCATTCTAACAGTTACAACATGTTTCTACATGTTTCACAGGAAACCCAGAAAAGTTTTGGTCCATCTGGTAAAATCACGTTCATTATTAGTAGGAAAGTGACAGTTTTTATATTTTCACCTCAACCCCACAATGAGGCTGAACAAAAACAATGAAGATGTGCTTCGAACATAGACTTTTAAATGTAATTCAAGGGGTTGAACAAAAACATCACATACAATCTAGAAATTAGTCATTTTTTACGCACAGTCCATAAGTCATTAGACAACACAGAATTATTGTTGATACAAAACATCACTTTTACAGCCAGCTTTCTTCACATCAGGGGATAAATACATGAACACTACAAGCCCAACTTGTCGCTGTCTCACTACTAAAACAACTACCACTGAGCAAGTCCCGTAGAGTGTGAATAAATGTCTATACTAGTGCAATCCCCATGGCTAAACCTACTCAAATTGATATGAAATTTCCTCAAATAAAAGTACATGAGTAAATTTATTAAAATAAATTCTTGAAAATATTGCAAATAATAGTCAAGTATTTTAGTTGGTTTCTTTAGTCATAATATTTATGAAATATGAGGTGATAATAAATAACATATACTTTATTATGCTTACAGCCAATAAATTTGGCTATAATTTTTTTTTTTGGTAAAATAATGAGAAACATGCTCCAAGGTCTTTCTCAATTTTATACACACACACACACACACACACACACACACACGTATATATATATATATATATATATATATATATATACACACACACACAAACGAGGTCTATTAGAAAAGTATCCGACCATATTTTTTTCAAAAACCATATGGATTTGAATCACATGTAATTACATCAGACATGCTTGAACCCTCGTGGGCATGCAAGAGTTTTTTCACGCCTGTCGGTTACGTCATTCACCTGTGGGCAGTCTTTGAGTGAGGAGTCGCCCACCCTCTCGTCGTTTTTTCATTGTTTAGGAATGGCTCAGAGACTGCTGCTTTGTTTGATCAAATTTTTTCCAAAACTGTAAGGCACAACTGAGTGGACACCATTCGATAAATTCAGCTGGTTTTCGGTAAAAATTTTAACGGCTGATGAGAGATTTTGGTCTGGTAGTGTCGCCGTAAGGACGGCCCACGGCGCCTGACGGCGATCTGCGCTTCGAGACGGCAGCGTCTCGCCGTTTCAAGTTGAAAACTTCCACATTTCAGGCTCTGTTTACCCAGTAAGTCGTCAGAGAACAGAGAACTTTCAGAAGAAGTCGGCATGAGGAGTTTATTCGGACATTCCATTGTTAACGGACATTTTATAATGAAAGAACGTGCGGGCATAGTCGCATGTCGGACCGGACCCGACCGCGGGGGGTCGCGACAGGAAAAACACCTCCATTGGAAACCTTAACGGGCAAGTTGGAACATGCCCAAGCTGTTAAACAATTTCTCAGTTACTCACTTGTTGAAAGCCATCAAAAGCCGCCTGAATTTTACAAATGGTTTTCAACACGGAGGTGTTTTTCCTGTCGCGGCGCACACAGATTCGCCGCGGCGCACACAGATTCGCCGAGTCGTCACGGAAACGACTCGGCGAATTTGCGCGCACGTCTTTCATTAAAAAATGTCCTTAAACAGTGGAATGTCCGCATAAACTCCTCATGCCAGCCTCTTCTGAATCTTCTCTGTTCTCTAACAACGTCCTGAGTGAATTAAGCCTTAAATTAGGATGTTTTCAGGTCGAAACAGGCCGACGACGACGCCTGGAAGTGCTGCGCGACGTCCCGCTCCGTGGGAAGTCCTTACAGCGACAGAAACAAGCCATAATTTCTCATCAGCCGTTAAACTTTTCACCGAAAACCAGCTAAATTTCTCAAAATAGTGTCCACTCGGATATTCCTCACAGGTCCAGAAAAAATATTGATAAAGCAACACGCGCCATCTCGAGCAGCGTGTGAAACAGAGGAATTCAGCCGAGAGGGCTGGAACACATCTCACTCAAGGCCTGCCCACAGGGAAATGACGTCACCGACACGTGTGAAAAAACTCATGCATGCGCACGAGGGTTCAAGCATGATGGGTGTAATCGCACGTCATTCAAATCCATATAGTTAAAAAAAAAAATAAAAGTGTCGGTTTCTTATCTAATAGACCTCGTGTATATATATATATATATATATATATATATAAAAATCCAGCTACAGTTACTAATTGGTAAATGCTGTCATTGTGTTGCGGTGCTGCTTCCTTACTTTTATAAAGTTACAGTCTTTGTTGTATAATTAGCTTGGTGTTAACTTATCGGTAGCATGTTCCGAGTCCTTCCAATTGTGGGATTTATACGGTGTTTCTTAAAATAAAATAAAATAAAAAAAGGCTTAGGGCAGCTGAGGACTTGAGTGAGGGGTGCATCTCAAAGCAGTGATTCACGATAGATTTAATTGTTCACGTCTTGTCAGGGGTGCCGAAAAGGGGAGAATAAGGAGATGAATACCAGGGGCCCAGAGAAGACCCTAATAAAATTATAATACTGACATGGGGCCCAAAATCCCTGGCAGCGCCCCTGCGTCTTGTCGCTAGTACCACATAACGCAATGCTAACTAGCATCATAATACTAATGAGTTAACATCATCATTAAAATTCCTTAGCCTCACATAACATGATGCTAACACCCTAATGATATTATTAAAACTAGCCAGCGTCACATAACACAATGCTAACACCCTAATGATATAACTAGAACTAGCTAGCATCACATAACACAATGCTAACACCCTAATGATATTATTAAACCTAGCTAGTGTCACACAATATGATGCTAACACCCTAATGTTATCATTAAAATTAACTAGAATCACACAACACGATTTTAACAGGCTCGTGTTAGCCCACTGTGGACAACTGGATTTATCGTGTGCTTTAAAATCAAAAACATACAGTTACAATGTTGCTTTAAAAATCTTATTGCACATCTTATTTTTCATGTTGCCTGAAATATAGAAATTAAAAGACAAAGTAACCATGTGTGGTTTTTGAGTTTTTCACCAGACAGACTAACATACAGACACACTGATTTGAGCCTTGGAGAATTATGTTACAGATTAATAACATTAAAACATCTACCAAAAATAACAGCTTTTGTTTCCACTAGGATTACTTTATTGGCCTGGTGGACAAACCCACAAGTATTTTCTTAAACGGAAGACATACTGTAAATTTTCAGCTACAGTTTGCCAGAAGGCACATGGGAGGCCCAAGCCTACATTTTATCTGTTGTCTTGTAATGTCATTATCACATTCACTCCACCATAAAACCATATAACTGGTGATACTGCAGTACTATACGCATTTTCTCCAACCACAGCCACAGAAGTCCTTGAGAGATGTCATGGGTGTCTTGGTGGCTTCCCTCACTAGTCTTCTTCCAAATTCTCTCAAGTTTTTGATAACTGCCTGCTCCACACAGATTTACCATACAAGTGTCACACTATTGGTATTTCTTAACAATGTAAATGAAGTCCAAGACACAATCAGTACTTACATGGCTGTAAAAGTGATCGCCTGCCATTATGTCTTTTTAAATAATGGATTCACTCCAGAATTTAATAATGAATAAAGATGTCAGTCATTGTTTTGTCACATCAGGTAGAAGCTCCTTCAGATTCACATATTTTTTTCTGGATCAGTATATGCTTTAGATCATCCCGCGAGACTGGTTGTGGAGATATGAAGGCAAAAAAAACAAAAAAAAAAACAGAAAAAAAGAAAAAGCTTTTGGAACATGGTTTCCTTGACCTTGAACCAAACGACTCCAAAATCTCATCACCTCTAGATATCTATTCAAATAATGTTCCCACTGGGTTAGAAGGAAATCCATCCAGCTGTTTTTGAGTTATCTTGTCCACAGACACACAGAGAAACAGTGAAAACAATACCCTGATATCACTGCTTCCCAGACGCCCAGGGTAATAAAAAGCTTTATTGCGAACTGCATTTATGGAAATCAGTTGTTTGAATTATTATTTAACGTTATAGCAACAGAGAGAACCAGATGTGTTTACAGCCTCTTATTTGATTCTTGTTATTTATAGTGTGAACATTTCTGCCCCCAGCCTTGTACCAGCAGCCCATCAGGCCTATATAATGTCAGGGGAAACCCACTGTAATCATTATTTGTTGTTGCTGAAAAAAAAAATGAATAGAAATACAATAATTTAAAAAAAGGTGCAGAATTTACTGCACTACTGGATTCTGGACTTGTTTTTCTAACCTGACAGCTAAAGCAAAGAAGAAAACATTTTAAATCTTATCTGACATGGATGGAGGCAACGGATTTATTCAAAGAATATCAGAGTGACAGAGTGATTCATCCTGTAGTCCATTTACAACTGCAGTAATAAAATATCAATCCAGATTTGTGATGAAGGGCAACGTGGGCAAGAAAAAGATAAAACACAAAGCAGTGTACTAATGTGGATAAAGAAATGATATAAAAGACCCACATGCAGCATTTACACTCACTCAGATTAATCCCAAACAACAACGTGCAGCCTGCTCGACCCTGTGCGCGTGCAATCAGCGCTATAATCCCGCCCACTTCCATCAATTTCAGCCAATCACCGCGGGAGCCTGTGGCACACTGACATAATTGCCCGCACAGAAAGAAAAAAGGAAAAAAAAAAAGAAGAAAAGAAAAGCAGTCTGAACTTGGTTGGGGTTTAAACACCGGGACGTGCAGCCGCGCGGCGCGCCGCGGCACAGCCGGTGCCGCGTCGCTCCGTGCGCCATGTCGGCTCCACTGGAAACACCAGCGCAAGGAGGCTGCTGCAAAATGGAGCCACGGCTGCCGATCACAAGCGTCACATAACCGCGCTGGAGACGCCGTCAACACAGCCGTGCTCGCGGACGCCTTTTATTAAGACTGATCGTGGTTTCTTTTTTTGTTTTTGTTTTTGAACGCAGCTCCGTGACGCCTTTCCGAACGCAGAAAAAGCGCAAACGCGTAACGGTATGTGGATGCGCAGAGGCGGCGGCGGAAGCTCTGACAATAAAACCAGCCGGTCAACATCATGACAGTCTGCAATCACGGGAGTTTGGAGAAGAGAGAGTCCCAAAAAAAAGATATAAATTTGACGAGTGCGATCAGTTCGAGCGGCGGACAAAACGCGACAGCAAAGCGCACACCTACCTCCGAGGACTGAACAGATCGTCCATTTCTGACATCGAGCCCTAAGCCTGGGTGGTGACACTGTGCGTGCGTGCGAGAGAGAAATGCTGGCTCCCCTCTCCCACCTATGTGGAGGTGCTCAAAATGGAGAAGCACGCATTCGTTCCGGAGAGGCATCCACTGAGCTTGTGCTGTGACCTCAGCCTGCGCGCACAGCGCCACAAGCTCGCCTCGCTTTTATACGGACACCACTGAGCATGTGCCGCGACCTCAGCGCGAGCGCACACACGCAGACACGCATGCAGGATGCGGAATTCATCTCTCCTCGCATGTCTGCGCCATAATAAACAAGAGGGAAATTGCGAGGCTGCAGACACCGTGAGCAGAATACCAAACGATCGTGCGCGCGGGGGGGGGGGAGACTGCCGACGGCCAGACAAGCGGTACCAAATACAGGGACAGCGCTGTCCTCCAGCTGATTTTCTAATTGTTAAAAAAAAAAAAAAAAAAAAAACAATCCCTGAGACACAGGCAGATCCAGAAGGTGGCAAAGGGTGGCAGCGACCACCCACATCAACCACTGGCGGATGTGGGGTTGCAGGGAGCCTAAGAATTTCCCCACAGAAAATTGATATTTGTCTTTCAGAATGCAGTCTTTAGCTTCAGGTTGTCACCGCTGCCATACTTTGACTGAACTGCAGGTTCCAATGCACAGAGAGCTGTGACATAAGAAAACCTAACATTTTATTTCCAAACCCAACATGTCCCCAAGGGGAAATAACCACGCTCATTACTCTTAATTGATCTGTCTGCTGCAAAATTTATAAATGGATATAAAAATAAAGATTTCAGTATATTCAGTTGATCATTAAGTGTATACGACCAATCAGCATTGAGCCCGACCCAATGGTATTTCATGTACATACTCCTGACTTATTTTGTTGCCGGAAAAGGCAAAATAAATAAATAAATAAATAAATAAAAATAATTGGGGGTAAAAAAAAAAAAAAAAAAAAAAAAAACCTGTTGAGGGGCGGTCCCTGGGGTGAAGACAAACAAAGGTGTCGGACCCCCTAAAATGTTTGCAAGTTCATGTGGTCAAAAATGGCCTCATATCAGACAAAATTACCTCATGTGGTGTTTGTTACTTCATAGTTTGGATTTTATATCAACAATAAAGATAACAGGCTAACCTTGGCTCAGATATTTTATTAAAGTATAATTTTGGAGACTGGGTGGTATTTTTCATGACGGATGGCTTGGGTGTAGGTATTAAAAACTATGATCATCTTATTTCTCCAGTAATCGTGGATTAACTGGACCTAATGCCATCAAGCTCCCAACAGCTGCCCAAAGTGCTAATGCAACTAGCATACAAAATTAAATAACATGAAAATTTCACTTCACAGAAATATATGACCATAGAGTTCTTAGATGACCCACAAGGACACTTTACCGCACAACAAATCACATTATTACACATATTTTTGCAATAAAATGCTCAAGAAAGACAGACAGGGCCACCCACAACGGCTAGCATCCACGGCTAGCGTTCTCTGATCAGCAGGACATATGCAACCTGCCGTTGAAAGCTATCACATCCCTATTTAATCATAATTAGGGATGGGTATTGATAAGATTTTATCGATATCGATGCCATTATCGATTCTGCTTATCGAGCTGATTCCTTATCGATTCCCTTATCGATACCTCGTGCATTTTGTACTAAAAGTAGGCTTTACAGGTTTTCTATGTATTTCATTAAGTCTCAAAGTAAATAAATATGAAATTGGTCACAACTGTGTTTCGCTTTGAAGTTATTAATTCCAACTGGACTATCGTTCTAACTTGACTTGGCAGAGAGCCGCGCAGCGTTTGGCGCTGTGTGAACAGAACGGTTCTCATTTCTTTCTCGCAGTCCCAGTTAGTAACTTTAATCCGCACAAAAGTGACTCACGATTGACATATTCAGGGATGAAAGTGGTGAAAAACAAAAAAAGCTGAAACCCAAAATTACCCCCCCAACACCACGTGCACGAAAATGTTTCAATTCTAGAAGCTCAAAAATGCAATCTGGGACTATTCCAGATGATAAACTGGAGTGAGTGAAGCATCCATTTAGGTGAGAAAAACAAAACAAAAACACACAAAAAAAACAGCTTTTCCTTATTCAAATTCATTCCAGTAGTATTCTGCTCTTACTAGGATGCAGCAGTTTTCTAGTTTGGCAGATAGTTCTGGAGGAAATCACTGAAGAAATTAACACAATGAAAATATGGTTTGACCGAAACAAACTGTCATTAAACTTAAATAAGACAGGGATGAAATGGAGGTGTAAGAGTCACTAGGTGTTCACAGGAAACATTTATTTCTGTATGTATGTATGTATGTATTTATTTATTTATGTTCATTGTTAGTTGGTTTTATATTTTCTGTTGTGTTTCTATTTAGGTTCTTTTGTCTCTTTCTCTAAAATTGTATATAATAAGCATATTTCTCTCAAAAATTCTTGAAAGGGTAGTTGTAAAACAGCTAACTGATCATCTGCAGAGGAATGGTCTATTTGAAGAGTTTCAGTCAGGTTTTAGAATTCATCATAGTACAGAAACAGCATTAGTGAAGGTTACAAATGATCTTCTTATGGCCTCGGACAGTGGACTCATCTCTGTGCTTGTTCTGTTAGACCTCAGTGCTGCTTTTGATACTGTTGACCATAAAATTTTATTACAGAGATTAGAGCATGCCATAGGTATTAAAGGCGGTGGTTTGAATCATATTTGTCTAATAGATTACAATTTGTTCATGTAAATGGGGAATCTTCTTCACAGACTAAAGTTAATTATGGAGTTCCACAAGGTTCTGTGCTAGGACCAATTTTATTCACTTTATACATGCTTCCCTTAGGCAGTATTATTAGACGGTATTGCTTAAATTTTCATTGTTACGCAGATGATACCCAGCTTTATCTATCCATGAAGCCAGAGGACACACACCAATTAGCTAAACTGCAGGATTGTCTTACAGACATAAAGACATGGATGACCTCTAATTTCCTGCTTTTAAACTCAGATAACACTGAAGTTATTGTACTTGGCCCCACAAATCTTAGAAACATGGTGTCTAACCAGATCCTTACTCTGGATGGCATTACCCTGACCTCTAGTAATACTGTGAGAAATCTTGGAGTCATTTTTGATCAGGATATGTCATTCAAAGCGCATATTAAACAAATATGTAGGACTGCTTTTTTGCATTTACGCAATATCTCTAAAATCAGAAAGGTCTTGTCTCAGAGTGATGCTGAAAAACTAATTCATGCATTTATTTCCTCTAGGCTGGACTATTGTAATTCATTATTATCAGGTTGTCCTAAAAGTTCCCTAAAAAGCCTTCAGTTAATTCAAAATGCTGCAGCTAGAGTACTGACAGGGACTAGAAGGAGAGAGCGTATCTCACCCATATTGGCCTCTCTTCATTGGCTTCCTGTTAATTCTAGAATAGAATTTAAAATTCTTCTTCTTACTTATAAGGTTTTGAATAATCAGGTCCCATCTTATCTTAGGGACCTCGTAGTACCATATCACCCCAATAGAGCGCTTCGCTCTCAGACTGCAGGCTTACTTGTAGTTCCTAGGGTTTGTAAGAGTAGAATGGGAGGCAGAGCCTTCAGCTTTCAGGCTCCTCTCCTGTGGAACCAGCTCCCAATTCAGATCAGGGAGACAGACACCCTCTCTACTTTTAAGATTAGGCTTAAAACTTTCCTTTTTGCTAAAGCTTATAGTTAGGGCTGGATCAGGTGACCCTGAATCATCCCTTAGTTATGCTGCTATAGACGTAGACTGCTGGGGGGTTCCCATGATGCACTGTTTCTTTCTCTTTTTGCTCTGTATGCACCACTCTGCATTTAATCATTAGTGATCGATCTCTGCTCCCCTCCACAGCATGTCTTTTTCCTGGTTCTCTCCCTCAGCCCCAACCAGTCCCAGCAGAAGACTGCCCCTCCCTGAGCCTGGTTCTGCTGGAGGTTTCTTCCTGTTAAAAGGGAGTTTTTCCTTCCCACTGTAGCCAAGTGCTTGCTCACAGGGGGTCGTTTTGACCGTTGGGGTTTTACATAATTATTGTATGGCCTTGCCTTACAATATAAAGCGCCTTGGGGCAACTGTTTGTTGTGATTTGGCGCTATATAAAAAAATTGATTGATTGATTGATATTGTATATAATAATCATTAGATTATTAATATACGAGGTCTGTTAGAAAAGTATCCGACCTTATTATTTTTTTCAAAAACCATATGGATTTGAATCACGTGTGATTACATCAGACATGCTTGAACCCTCGTGGGCATGCAAGAGTTTTTTCACGCCTGTCGGTTACATCATTCGCCTGTGGGCAGTCTTTGAGTGAGGAGTGGCCCACCCTCTCGTCGTTTTTTCATTGTTTAGGAATGGCTCAGAGACTGCTGCTTTGTTTGATCAAAATGTTTTTCAAAAACTGTAAGGCACAACTGAGTGGACATCATTCGATAAATTCAGCTGGTTTTCGGTAAAAATTTTAACGGCTGATGAGAGATTTTGGTCTGGTAGTGTCGCCGTAAGGACGGCCCACAGCGCCTGACGGCGATCTGCGCTTCGAGGCGGCAGCGTCTCGCCGTTTCAAGTTGAAAACTTCCACATTTCAGGCTCTGTTTACCCAGTAAGTCGTCAGAGAACAGAGAACTTTCAGAAGAAGTCGGCATGAGGAGTTTATTTGGACATTCCATTGTTAACGGACATTTTGTAATGAAAGAACGTGCGGGCAGAGTCGCATGTCGGGCTGGACCCGACCGCGGGGGGTCGCGACAGGAAAAACACCTCCGTTGGAAACCTTAACGGGCAAGTTGGAACATGCCCAAGCTGTTAAACAATTTCTCAGTTACTCACTTGTTGAAAGCCATCAAAAGCCGCCTGAATTTTACAAATGGTTTTTAACACGGAGGTGTTTTTCCTGTCGCGGCGCACACAGATTCGCCGAGTCGTTTCCGTGATGACTCGGCAAATTAAACCTTAAATTAGGATGTTTTCAGGTCGAAACAGGGCGACGACGGCGCCTGGAAGCGCTGCACGACGTCCCGCTGCGTGGGAAGTCCTTACACCGACAGAAACACCCCATAATCTCTCATCAGCGAAAACCAGCTTAATTTCTCGAATAGTGTCCATTGGGATATTCCTCACAGGTCCAAATTTTTGATAAAGCAACACGTGCCGTCTCGAGCAGCATGTGAAACAAAGGAATTCAGCCGAGAGGGCTGGAACACATCTCACTCAAGGCCTGCCCACAGGGAAATGACGTCATCGACACGCGTGAAAAAACTCACGCATGCGCACGAGGGTTCAAGCACGATTGGTGTAATCGCACGTCATTCAAATCCATATAGTTAAAAAAAAAATAAAAGGGTCGGTTTATTATCTAACAGACCGCGTATAAACAAAAATAAATTTAAAAAAATATTACAATTTGAAAACCACTGCTTCAACTGGTTCAAGATTCAAAGCAAAGCCGCACTGCAGAAAAGTTGATTACGGACCTGCTGCAGGGTCTGTAATCAATGTAGAGAAATTATAATTTTCCTGACCAACACCCCCTATAATAAAGGCCACTCTGAAGGACCGATAACAGAATCGTTAAGCAAAAAGCTTATTGATGTCGGTGGATCGAATCATTTTTTAACGATTCCCGAAAGGAACCAGTTCTCGATACCCATTCCTAATCATAATGTTATGGCTTAAAAAAGTTAAATTGATCTTTAAAAAAAAAAAGCATCAAAAGGCAGAGGTTGGGGCTTGGAATCAAGTCCAGCTCCAATCAGTTCTATTGGATGAGAATTCTTTTTTGTTAAACTACACCATGAGGTGCAACAGACAAAAGTTGCACTATGCGGTTTCTCCAATCACAGCCCAGTTACATACAGTTGTATGCAAAAGTTTGGGCACCCCTGATACTTTTCATGATTTTCCTTTATAAATCATTGGTTGTCTGGATCAGAAATGTCAGTTAAATATATCATATAGCAGACAAACACACTGATATTTGAGAAGTGAAATGAAGTTTCTAGTATTTACAGAAAGTGTGCAATAATTATTTAAACAAAATTAGGCAGGTGCATAAATTTGGGCACCCTTGTCATCTTATTGATTTAAATACATTTAGCACTAATTATTTGAACACAAAATTGGTTTGGTAAGCTCACTGACCATTGACAGTCATGAGAAAGGGTATTTAAGGTGGCCATTTACAAATGTTTCTCCTCTTTGCATCTCTTCTAATGAGTGGCAACATGGGAGCCTCTAAACAACTCTGAAATGACCTGAAAACAAAGATTGTTCAACATCATGGTTTAGGGGAAGGATACAAAAAGCTCTCTCAGAGATTTCAGCTGTCAGTTTCCACTGTGAGGAACTTAGTGGGGAAATGGAAGACCACAGGCACAGTACTAGTTAAGGCCCGAAGTGGCAAGCCATGAAAAATCTCAGATAAGTTGAAGCGAAGGATGGTGAGAACAGTCATAGTCAACCCACAGACCTGCTCCAAAGACCTATAACATGATCTTGCTGCAGATAGTGTCTCTGTGCATCGTTCAACTATAAAGCGCACGCTGCACAAAGACATGCTGTATGATGCTGTAATGCAGAGGAAGCCTTTTCTGCGTACACACCACAAACACGTCACTTGAGTCACTTGAGGTATGCTAAAGCACATTTGGACAAGCCAGCTTCATTTTGGAATAAGGTGTTGTGGACTGATGAAACTAAAATTGAGTTATTTGGACATAACAAGGGGCGGTATGCATGGCTGAAAAAGAGCACAGCATTCTAAGAAAAAAACACTTGCCACCTACAGTAAAATTTCAAGGTGGTTCCATCATGCTGTGTGGCCAGTGCAGGTACTGCGAATCTTGTTAAAGTTGAGGATCACATGGATTCCAGTCAATATCAGCAGATTCTTGAGAACAATGTTCATGAATCAGTTACAAAGTTGAAGTTGTGCCGGGGCTGGATCTTTCAACAAGACAACGACCCTAAACACTGCTCAAACTCTACTAAGACATTCATGCAAAGGAACAAGTACAACATTCTGGAATGGCCATCTCAGTCCCCAGACCTGAATATTATTGAAAATCTGTGGTGTGATTTTAAGCGGGCTGTCCATGCTCGGAAACCAACAAACCTGAGATGTTTTGTAAAGAAGAATGGTCCAAAATACCATCAACCAGAATCCAGACTCTCATTGGAAGCTATAGGAAGCGTTTAGAGACTGTTATTTCTGCAAAAGGAGGATCTACTAAATATTGATGTATTTTTTCTGTTGGGGTGCCCAAATTTATGCACCTGCCTAATTTTGTTTAAAGAATTATTGCGCACTTTTTGTAAATCCTAGAAACTTCAATTCACTTCTCAAATATCACTGTTTGTCTGCTATATGATATATTTAACTGATATTTCTGAACCAAACAACCAATGATTTATTAAGGAAAATCATGGAAATCACAGTGGTGCCCAAAGTTTTACACACAACTGTATGACCTCTGAAAATATAGAGACTATGTAAACAAATTATTGTGTTTCTTAAACAGTTACTGCAATACTTTTTGATATACTCCTTCAATTAAAGCTGAAAGTTGATAGTACACATAGCTTGACTATTTTAATTCCACTGTGGTGGTATACACAAAGTTAGAAAAATTGTCACTGACCACTGACCCTAACTATGCAATTTTGTTACCACAACAATTAATAATTCATGCATTTGATTAGCTCATGCTCTGCACTAAATTGAGCATGCACAAAATGGGTTAAATTCAAAGACCAACGAACACACTCGGTGACATGACAGACGTTACTATTGCTGCTGGAGTCCTCAACACTGAGGCACGTGCATGCCACATCATACCTAGGTGAATGTGTCACATAGCCAAAATGGTCGACGTTCCATTGCAATGCAAGTTATACTCCTCATCTGAGCCCCCCCTTAGTTACCATTCGTTTGTTGCAAAGTCATTCCAACGGTATTCAGAGATCATCCAAAGAGGAAAAAGTACCAAAATATCTACTTTGCCGACCTTGGCTGCCAACCACTGGTGAACTGGCAGAACAGCGCTGCTTGTCCAAGGCAAGAAGAATAATCAGGGACACTACACATCCCTTTAACAATTTGTTTTCCCTCCTACCCTCAGGTAGATGGTACAGTAGGCTGAGTTGCAAAACACGAAGATTCAGGGACAGCTTTTACCCAACCGCCATAAGAAAGTTAAATACAAATCGATAGAAAGAACTGTGCATTTCTATATAAATCTAACATCTTTCTCATATATTTTGCAAAAGTGAGCAAGAAATAAACACTTCTAAAACTTAAAACAGTGTTTTTGTAACCAAATAATACTTCTGAAGTGATTTACAAGACTTTTCATAGAGATGTAGTGTGCACACCCGGGAACGCCCACCAAGCGATAAAACCAACTGCTTGTCTCCATCGTTTTTAGCTTTGGTGACCATATCTTGGAGTTATCAGGGCACTGTCCTGACAAGCTGTTCGCTAGTATGCTCAATATGTCATAGTCGTGGGCTACTGTCTGGGTTTTTGCAAAGTGCTTTCCTGTCCACTTCAGTGGCCACTCTGGGGTTCTGTGGGTCCAGATGCGCTGATGTGCTCAGGTGCTTCCAAGGTGCACAGTCTTCCTTCTTTCTTTTGACCGCACCAGTTCAGTTGGATATGTCTCTCTGCCTGTAATAACATGTACACTCAGTGGCCACTTGATTAGGTACACCTGGCTAGTAAATGAGTTGGACCCCCTTTTGCCTTCAGAGATGCCTTATTATGTCCGCTGAGGACGTAATAAAATCATTAGGATTTATTGATTTATTTGTCTCTCTGTTAACAGGATTACATCAAAACTACTGCACGGATTTTGATGAAATTTTCAACACAGATAGATATTAGGGCATGGAAGACTCTACTCAGTTTTGGAGGTGGTCCAGATCTGGATTGACAGACGTCAGTCTGCCCATTCTCCTCCGACATCACCAAGGCATTTCCTCCACACAACAGCCGCTCACTGGATATCTTCTCTTTTTCGGACCATTCTCTGTAAACCCTAGAGATGGTTGTGCGTAAAAATCCCAGTAGATCAGCAGTTTCTGAAATACTCAGACCAGCCCGTCTGGCACTAATAACCATGCTATGTTCAGTCACTGAAATCCCCTTTCTTCCACATTCTGATGCTCAGTTTGAACTTCAGCAAGTCGTCTTCACCATGTCTAGATGCCTAAATGTACAGAGTTGCTGCCATGTGATTGGCTGATTAGTTATTTGTGTTAAGCTAATGGACAGGTGTACCTAATAAAGTGGAGGGTGAGTGTATGTAACACCTCATGATGTGATACAGGAAACAGCAGCATTGAATAGCAACAGGAAATAAATAGTGATAGCCAAGCAGCTAAATGTGGTTTCTCCAGGTTTAAGGCCTCAGCTGCCCATTTGCCATGTAATATGGAGTTGCATAAGGAAGGGCATCCGGCGTGAAGCTTTTGCCAAATCAACATACAGATCTGATCTGCTGTGCTGCTGTGGTGACTCCCAGCGAAACCTAGGGAGAAGCTGAATGGACTAACTTTTATTTAACACAGGAAGTAGCAAGTCATCGTTGAATTTTTGAGCATGTTCAAATTGTTGCGATACGTTCTCATCTCACGAACCTGCACATCCAAACGCCGCTTCTCCATGCACACTACAATGTGGCGTGCGTTTCTTTACAATTGAGCCATAACACAGATTTGTATTGTATCGCATCACCATCTCATCCACAACCGGTTTAATAGTAGTTCAGTATGTTGTGGAGCATAAATGCGAGTTAACACGTCTGTAAGTAGACACTTGACTTTGAAACACACATTTTCCAAACGCGCAACAAAACTCTCAAGCCACGACAGGCTCCAACACGTCTGGAAAATCATCAACGTCTAATGTGATAAGGGGCAGGTGTTGGATGGTTGTGTGTAGTTCCCTCTGACAGTGAGGTTACGTAATAACTTGCATTCATCTGTTTGTTTTGGTGTTGACTGACATCTGAAAGTGGATTCTAGATCCTTTCTTTCACACATCATAAGCTCAGGCATTTTCAAAGTGTCAGTCAACTTCTCAAAACATTTTCTGCTGAGCTCAGTGAAGTTTGTTGGAATATTCGGATGAAAATACTGCCCATATAAAGTACTCATTAAGTTGGGATTGAACTTTTTATTGTTTTATAACATCACATTAGCCCCCTACCACCCGCCTCATTTTGGCTTGTCAGTATCTCGTAAAGAAAAAGTGAAATTTCCCATTGATGGGATGTACAGGCTTAGAAGGGGTTAAGGAAAAAACAACTAAGATGTGATTTACTGCTCTCCCCCTCCACAGTGTGTTGGGGTCTGCAGGGGTGGGGACTTATGCAATGTACTTTGTTTTATGCTGTATACATATAAAAAAAATATAATAATAATAACAACAATAATAAAACTTTTATTATTGTTGTTATTATTAATTTTTTTTTTATTATTCAATCAGGTTACAAAAATAAGTAAAACAAACAAACAAACAAAAGGACTACAGACTCAATTTAGTGATTTCTCAACAACACAAACTCTCGTCCCACAGGATTATTATGAAGGTTGTTTTTCCCCACCTGCACATTTAGTCCAGTTTAAACCATTCATTCTGCCCTCTGGTGTGATTCATTGAGGCAGGCGTGAACACAGTAATTGCACTCAGGAGTACATAGATCCCAAACAAACTGTGCAGTGGTTCAGCAGTCGAAAGAACACAAACCAACCAACGGACCAAAGAATCAACCCAAATATGAATTCTGCACTTCTGCACTGCATTTCTATCATTTGTTTTGCTTTGAAAAGATGTGACAGTCTGAGCCACAAGTTGGCTTGCACTAGAAACATGTCAATGATTTGTTTTGTGTTAAAAACAAAACAAAACAAAAAAAAAAACGAGGAACAATTCTGCATAGAAGACACAAAAATGCAAAGTATAAAATGTTCAGTGAACAACCTAAAGAGATGAAAAACTCACCTGTCTGAAGCGCAGTGTCACGTCAACAATAACAAACAAGCAAATGTTGAATCGAAAGTACTTGAGGCTCGAGACAGACAGCATGGACTCATAACAGATTTATCAAGCTGCAGCAATGACGAAAACCCCGAATCATAAACACAGACGCTTCGGATCAGTGAGGGGACGGGACAGCACCGTCATGTTGAAAGGAAACCGAACCAAAGCAAAAATGCACCACTGCAACATTTTTGGCTCCTGGTCAGGACCAAACAAGTGAACTATTACGTGCAGAAACGCCCCTATGTCGCACCTGATGACAGGCCTGGCTGTATTCACCACAAGCCTCACATGCACATTTGGAATTTTCTTCGCAAACTGACAAAAATTGAGAACATTTTTGCTCATTTCAGTGTTAATTTTCAAAATGAAAACCAGCCGAGTGACTGGACTCCATTGTTCTGTGCTTGATTTCATTTCCATGTTGCAAAAGGTCAAGTAAATGTATAAAGGAACATGCATATAAATAAATAAATAACACTGTGAAAGGAGACGTGCTGATTGCACCATTTTGGGAGTGAAGAAAGTTACATCATTAAAGGTGATTCTGAAAACATTAAAACATCACCTGGATGTTTCGTCCCAAGTCATTTTAGAATTTTGTTCCATTTCTCCCAAACAGACACAAAACACGCCTGCATTAGCTTTATCGTAGTTTTACTTCACACACAGGGTGAGTGAATATGAGTGTAGCCTTCACTTTTATGAACAATCCAGACAGTTGTAATCACCCGGTGAAGCGTTTCTAACAACTTAATGCTGCAAATGTGACAAAAATATCCCAATCTGACCAGTTTTTCCACTACATCCAGATATTGCTAATGATACATCATGATATTAACATATAATAATGACTCTACAGCACAAAATTAAACTACTACTGTATAGCAACCAATGATACTACCATACCACCACTAAATATAGCATGTAGTTGTCAAGATAAAATCTGATGACTGGTGTGATGATGAACTGACAGTCTCAGAGAAAATGGATCAAGAATAAAATAGGAAAGCAGACAGACAATCACTGTTCATTTGATGTTTGTATAACAGCCAAATAAGTCCAGACAATTGTTTTTTTTTTTTTTTAACTTTGCTACAGTCTGTAGACAAAGAAAAGTTACCCTCTAAACTGTAAACAATAACATCGTACTTCATATCTAGAATCAGGTTTATATCTAATTTATGGAAGGATTTATAACTGACTGTGTTTTAGCATTAAAGCTACAGTGTGTAGGATTTTGGTGTCACCTAGTGGTGAAGCTGCAGACTGCATTATGCTGTCACTGGTCTGCTTTTTTGGCAACAGGGATTCACGCTGCTTTGCCTTCTCTTGTACAAGCAATCTGTACGGACCCCAACTTCACAAAAACGAGGGTTTGAAAACTTGTTAGCCTGCACTAGCATCAAATGGATAAGTGCACAGCGGAGCAACCACTTCTTTTTTCTTTAGGTTTTTTTAAGCCGTGATGCAAAATGCAAAACAGAGTAACTGCTGTATGTCTCTTTTGGGTTCCTTTATCAACACGGTTTTGCAACATGGTGGCCTCCATGAGGGCGTCAGCTCCCATGCAGATATGAAGAGCTCATTCTGGGTTATTCATTGTAGCTTCAAGCACACTACTGAAGAGATAGTTATGAAAGCTATATTCCATTTCTGCTAATAAATGTCTCTAAATCCTACACACTGTAGCTTTAAGAAAAGAAACTTTTCTAGTGGAAGTGACGGACACAGAGATACTTACCTGGTCTCTGGGTTATATCCGAGGATGTAGAAAAAGGAGTCGATGCGGGCTTTGAACTCCCTGGCAGCAAAAATATCTGAGAAATGGGAAATGTTGCATTTCCCCCTGTGAAGAAAAAAAAAAAAACAAACAAAAAAAAAAACAGAAAGAGAGACCAGCTTTATTATTATTTATTTTAATCTCACACATAAGCGACTAAATGTCATCTGAGCAGAAGTGCTACTGTTAATTGGAATGTCTCAGACTGTTGATCTGTCAGAGGTGGAAAATGCAGCAGCGGGTATCTGGTGTCTGTCAGAGCCTGCTGACTGTGCTGTGAGGGATCAGACTCTGGCTCCTCAGCATGGAAACACCAGATGAACATGTCGGCGCTGCCTTGTCTGAAGCATGTGAGGCGTGGCAGACAGACGCTACAGCCGGGTTGACCTGTGTGTCTCATTCCTGACAGAATCCCCCTCACGGTGAGCTGAGCAGGCCGAGCCTCTGACCACATCTTGATACCATTTCCTGTTTCCAGCACCCTGGTGTCTTGGTATATCAAAATAACAGACATCCCGGCCATATGGGGGCAAGGCTGCACTGCCGAGAAATAGTATCTTCGTCCGACTCAAAAGATTAAAAGGCATTAAGGAGGGTTGTCTTTGGAGCGCTCTGGCGTTAAAAGTGTCCCTCCTGGAATTCTCTCCCATTTATCCCAAAGCCTGAAAAATAAGTCAAATCAAAGTGTGCTCTGTGCAGGAGAAGTTACAGCTAATTTGCCTTGAAATCTGTGGTTTCTAGGAGACATGGCTTCAACTGCCTGCCGCTGTGCAGATCACAGATGGCTTTGCTTAGAGAAAAGGGGAAGGGGGGGGGGGGGGGGGTGTTCAGCCAGAAGCAGAGGCATGAACTGTACGTGTACGGAGCGCAGCCAACTTCACACAAAAGAAAGTCATTACGTCTGTGCAAACTTGGGAAGCTGTTTGTGACTTCATCTCTTTGAAGAGTGCTGTATAAGTAAATCCACCACACTGTGGAACTGCCTTGGATCCTGGATGGCAACCACCCAGGCAGACAAGCAGACTATTCCCACTTGCCAAAAGGGAGGAATGCACTATAATGCCAAAAACACAGCAGCTGACACAACAATACAAGTGGCGCTTCGTATCTGAGCCCTCCTGATGTAACAGTTTGTCGTACGCAATGTCAGAGGTGCCAAAGGATCCTAGTACCAAAGACGTCCAGTCGCCACCTTAGGTCACTGGTTAGCATTCAAGTTCAATGTCTGGAATCCATTTCTGTCACACCAACGTAGTTTGGATGCCAACAGGTTGGTATGTTTCAGCTGTGTGTGGTGAACATTATTTAACCATTTGAAGGTTGGCACACATCAGCAGTAGTCAGAAAACCACGGTTAAACTTGTGCTGGTTATGAACATGTTCGAGGTTTTTTGGAGCCTGTCTGGACCACAGCTGGCTGGATGTAACTCCGCATCCAATTTTAATCCCAAACACGAAAAGAATTACACTGAGATATCAAACGTCGAGGATGCTCAGTATGCCCAGACTTACGCTGAGATGTGCCTGACATGCCAGGTCCAAGGTTGCTAGCATCCTACCAAGCTCTGGTAGGGAGGGTGACTTTTCTGGGTTTTTTTTGATGAGTGATAGGTCTTCTTGACAGGACTTGGTGCCAAACGTGTCCGGACAAGAGCTGCTTGGAGAAATCAGCAGAGTTGTATCTTGGCCCATTACAGCATGAAACAGCACGAAGGTCGGACAGGTTTAACAGCAGCTTCAGTATCTGCTACTGTTCTCTTGGACATGTGAAGGGCTTTTCAGTCCCACACAGTAACCACATTCTGCTGTGGACAAAAACAACTGCACTCAGACCCCCAAACGACCTCTGGAGCAGTTCATTTGTGGTGAGATCACAAACTGAACCAACACACCAAATAATTGACCTAAATGTCAATGACGCATGTTATATTTGACATTGCTCTGAAAAAGCACAACAAAATGAACTGTGGCTTGTTGAATATGTTTCCAGAGGAACATAACTCTGAACAGAATGTGAAAAGCCACAAAAGTATGAAGTGAACTACATTAGCATTTCCTTGTATTCCTGAAGCTGTCACTATGAGGCAAAAAACAGAATATAAAACACAGTACTTTTGACCAATGACGGGACAGCGTGCTCACTTGATGTTTTTATGCACTTCAGTCTGCTTAGAATTACTGCAGTCTGAAAGCAAAGTGAACAGAGGCAAAAATGCAAAATTCTAACATTTGGTCTGATGTATTAGGTGTAAAACTAGCCCCTCCCCAATTCTTCATACTGCAGAGTCTAACCGGATTTACACCGGATTGCAAACAGTAGAGGTGGAACAACTAACGAAAATAAACACTTGACGACTAATACTGACAAGTTATCTCAGCACTGAAACTCAAAACTGAGTTTAATTTAAAGCTATAGTGTGTGGGATTTAGTGTCATCTAGTGGTGACTTTGCAGACTGCAATATGTTAGCCTGACTGCACTTGCAACTAGTAGAAAGTGTACAAGGGAGAAACCACTCAGTTGTTCTTCAGTTGTAAAAAGACAATTATCCATGCAAATCTATCTGTCTGACATCTACTCAGAGAGGAGATTTTACAATTTATGTTTGTTTGAAAATTTCACACACAAACAAGCACAATAACGGCAACAAAACAACAAAGCTGAGTGCTGGGTGGGAGGTACTGTGTGTATTATGCCGACAGTGCAGCTGTAACACTGATGTGCCATCACGCAGTGAAATGGAAACCTGGCTGAAAGTTACAGTGTTCTGTTAAGATGCAGCTTCTGTCTGCAATGACGCTTGTCCAGACTGTGTGTGTGTGCGTGCGTGCATGTGGACACAGATCAGTGTTTCTGTGTCTTTACCTGAGAGCAGCAGCATGATAGGTGTCCACGTAGTCAGAGATGAACAGTTCTCGACTCCTGACCACTGGGTCAGTGATAACCAGTTCCCGGCCAGAGTCTAGAAAAGAAAAAATAAAACATGCTCAGAACAAGTACGTCTTAAATACATTTTTCACCATAACCAAAATCATTTGTCTACAGCAAAAAGGAATAAAGATAAAACACTCCAGGCATTTCAAGTCAGTAATAAAATTGTCAGCAGAGTTCTGCGTACGCCCAAAGTAACAAGTACCTGCATGAAGGTCAATATTATGCCACATAATTCAGCAAAACCAATAAAGTGTAGAAGACATAATGTCCACTTCTCAAGAGAAATGATCCTTGTGAGGCTGAAGATGCATCAGCAGCACCAAGGAGGAGCCAGGAGCCGTCGCAGCTGACAAATGATCCGAGTCTTGATGTGCTGTGGCCACTGTGCTCCGGCCCGATGACATCCATTCTAATAAACCCCAGTCCCTGCTGCAAGGACAGGCTGCACAAAGCACTACGCTGCACTGCACAGCACAAAAAGAGCTGTGGTTTATTGAGTGAAAAGCATAAAAAAAAAAAAATAACAATAAATGCACTGAAAGCCGTATGCTACATGGCTTGGATTAGTACTGCAAATGCATTAATTAATGTATTGCTTTTGGGAGACACAGCAAAATGGAATTATCAGTAATCAACCAGAACAGAAGATTTCTGGATGGAATGAAGTGCATCCATCCACTTGCACAATTCGCTGAAGACCGCGCTGTAGCCTACCCCCCCAAAAAAGAAAAAACAAAAAGAAAAAACAAAGTTTTCTTCAAATAAATACACCTAAAAGCTTAAACGGCTCATTGGGTGCCAATAAACAGATGCAGAGATGAAATATGTTATGACTATATTATGACAGAATAATTACACACATTTAGGTTTCTTTTTAACTGAACAAAAATGCCAATTTGAAAGTGTGATTCCAAAATTTGCAAGAAGCACAATCTTAATGATGCTAATTAATGTTGATTTTGCAAGCTGTTCAAAACAAACAAAAAAAAATTCTGTGTGCACTCTGCATGCTGAGGTTTAGTCTAGGACCTCGCTGAGACATCACCTGGGAGAGGATAACTCAACTGTTCTAGACTAATATGACCCCAATGAACAACTTGGGATATGTGGCAAAATCTGTATCCAAGACCAACAGCCTGAAAATGACCACACCCACTTTTCGTCACAAATGTTACTTCAAATACAGCTGTATTTTCTAAACTGCAGCATCTACAGAATTTCCAAGGTAATTCAAAATGTTCAGAATGACCAATACATGTTTAGAAGGGTCATAGAATGTAAAAGTTCTATTTTGATATTTTAAGAGAAAATGGCTAAAATAAGTGGGTCAACAAAAGAAAATTAACATTTGCCAAATATAATGAAATTTTATTTTCAGCCATAATGTTACCAATGGAATATTGATTTAAAGTACAAAACAAAACTTCTTTCTTTAGAGGATAGCAGTAT